>NC_039511.1:16732763-16888278 GCF_003672135.1 Ooceraea biroi
GACTAAAAGTTTTGCATACACCTGATAATAAGGAAGTAATAAGGTGTTCTATAATGGTTTAATTTATATTATTTCAATTTATATATATATGCTTCTTACCCATTGAATATAATTTAGGTTCCTGAATGTAATAAAGATCGTGCATAGCTTGCAATCCGAAATTCGCAGCTTTCATGAAATCGTCTTCCTGCAATTCCCAGTTTTGGTGATCAGTGCGATTTTGCAAAATTTGGTTTTTAGCTTCCGTATCGATGGCACGCGTTTCCGCGATCACGTTACTCATTCGGCTGGAAATCACGTCATCACTTTTGACAAAGCGTTCTTCTGACGCCGAAGAATTACCGATGGTATCATTGTCTTGTTCTTGAAAAAATCCTATTTTTTGCAGTGTGTTATTTCTTACGCTGTTTAACGATTTTGAAATGTTTCTTTCGACGCCTGAATCATTTAGGGGTTTAGCCAAAGATTCCTCTTCTCGATTAGGTTTATCTTCCTTTTCTTTATTTTCCTCGTTTTCTTTTATTTGATCCGTTAGTTTTGCTGCTGCAAAGTTTCTAGAAATACGCGAAGCGTTCCAAAATTCACGTCGGATTCCATTTCCTGACTCTTTTACAAAAATGTACGTATTTCGGTCGGAATTTCTTGGCTGTAACATATTCGTCGCTACCTCTCCTATCTCATTCTTTAGTAACTTTTGCGTGTCGATAGGATACGTGTATGTAATATTTGTATTACTTCCTTCAATAGCTGTGTTTAAAGAATTATAGTCCGATGAAATATTTGTCCTTGTGCCCAGAGTGCCCGTTGATGCGAAAAGCGATTGTTCGTTTTCGTTGGTTTTAACATTAGGATTTAACGTTTGGCTTTTAGCGTAGAATTCCCTTGCATTCTTTTCCGTCGATTTTAATGGCAATGTGCAGGATAGGGAAGAGAGAATGATGCTAATAAAGAAAAAGAGAGATTGTTTATTATAACATGATATGACAGAAAAACCATTAAACATAAAACTTGAGTTTTCATTAATGTCTAATTTAATAATCCAGAAAATCTTGATTGCGAATAATGAACAAGATTGAGAAATCTTGCATAATGATAATCTGGTGAATATTTAATAAGAAAAAATATAAAACTTCAATGTTCAAGAGATCTGACATATTTCAATATTAATTTGATTCGTGACACCTCTTTTTGACACGTTCGCCAACTTCGATACTGTACGTACGAAAAATAACATCACATACCTAATATTTATTGCACGGTTTGCTACTTGTGACACTTTTATTTATCGCAAGCTAGTTGCATGATTAACAAATATTATAAAACACGGGTATTTCGTTCTCTTGCGCTCGCGATACAATACACGCAGTTTCAGTTCATCGCAATATGTGCTCCCTCTTTCTCCTGTTTCTTCATATCGGGATTCCATTTACAATTTTACTTGAAATCTTGTCAACACATTATAATATTGTTCGTTGCGATAATGCAGCTTCGTGGCATTGATACATCACGATGCAGCATTTGCATTATTGTCATCATGTAATTTGAATGTCATGGTATCGTGAAGAATTGAAGAACCAATTACACTGTTGCTATGAGTATGAAAGATACCTATTATTATTATTAGTAGCGTGTAACAATGGATTTATGTCGATTCTTAATCGATGCATAATAGTGAAACGATCGAGCGAAGTAAATCAAGAATAACGGTCGTTAGCTTCTAACGACAAACGCCAAATGTTAAGAAAAAGGAAGAAAAGAAAAAAACCGGATGAAACGAAACGTTCACTAAATGAAGCTGTCGATTGCGAGGCGTTAAGATCGAGAGGTGTAACGGTACCACGCATTGTAGAACGGCAAAGGCACGATGGAATAAAGAAATTATATTGACCTTATTGAGTCGCTAGCAACCTTCCTGAATTTTAAGGTTGACATATATAAGTACTTTCGAAAAATAGAAATATTTTAAATTTATACTTGATTTATATCTACTATTCCAACGATTGAAAATTTGATGCATTTTAATTAGATTTGCATTGAACATTAGACAGACAGTTATAATATATGCACGTTAAAATATCAGTTTACTTTAAAGTCTAGTACAAATTTACAAATACGTCGACATAGCAAACATTGCTGAAAAATAATTTGCAAATTAGGATCATAAACGATTCGGACGCATTCCAGATTTCAATTCGTCAATAAATGTTTGCTCATAATACTTGTAACTTTGTACCAGAATGGAGAAACGGATATCGATATCGACTCACAAGCTTGGAAGATGCATTTTGCGCGGCGACACGTCCCTGGCCCACTCACAGTGGTTGTATTCACAGCATCTGGCGGTGCATACTCGTCAGCATGAAATCCACGTGAGGATGAAGCGCAAAGCGCCGAACGAAGACGCGGAAACGAAAGAGAGCAAGATTGAGAGAAACGGGAAAAAGATGAAGAAAAAGAGAGAAGGGAGAGAGAAAGAAACAAAAGCACGGAGACGAGCGTAGATCGTTGGTTGAATCAAGGTAGCGGCCTTCTTGAGGACGGTTAACCAGGTACTAACCGGCGAACAGATCGGTCGACTGGTCTTATCCGCGAGAAAGGATGGTTCGCCTCCGGGCTTTTTGCTTTTTGTTCGTTGGTATTTTTTCTCTTTTTTTTTGCGTGTTTGTACTGTTATCCGCGGCCGCGGCGCCTCGTCAGGTCGTTTCGTTATTTCGACTGTCCATCCGCGTTGATCATCCGGTAGCGTTACGAGGAGGTCGGCCGCCTCCGTTCTGTGCTCGAATCCATACGTTTCGACGTCGCGTCGTACGCGATAGGAAGTCCGAGCTCCGTATAATTCTACGGCAGGTTTTTACGGTTTCTCGGAGAGAACGAGTCGAAGGTAATCGGATCGGTTAATCAGCGCATCATTCGATCGATGTTTGTCAAATTATTAGTTGATCGTCTTTAAGCGTTAACGATTTGATAAGCTTGTATCAATAATTGTTTTCATCGAAATTATTCTATATCCGTCGATTGATAAGAAATGTTATAAATTGATAGCTATTAATATAAGTAATTTGTAATGATATAAATGATCTTATTTAATATATGTTATTCTATTTGCGGGTGGTATCGTCTATTATTATTACGCCATTCGTTTTGCGTGTCTTAATTACGGTTGTCAATTACCTCGTCAACAATGTTTGGCCGCTTTCTCCTGTGCTTGCAAATTTGCTATCGCTTTGCCCGTGCCGTACAACACCTTCGCGCGAACCTGGACTCGTCTCGTGGTTGTACAGGTTGTTCCAGGAGTAGACGACGTGTTTCCGGTATTGCTGCCGGCAGCCGTGCCCAACTGCAAAGTGCCCCCTGTATAATTCGCGCCTCTGCAACTTGTGCAACCCTCCGACATTGTGTCGCTGTTGATGACGCTTTGTGATATCGGCGAAAACCTTTCCTAAACAAACAAACAATAGTCTCGCGATAATTGCAAACTTAACTTAACAAAAGACAATATGCCTGTAGGAATTAATAAGTCAAAGTCAAGTTTTCTAGAGATAGACTTTCGGATCACGTAACGTCTATAGTATTCATATTTTTCTTATTATAGTTGTCGATATTTTTATCCCTTAATGTTTCTCCGATATTTTATCAAGAATTTTCATAAAATCCCAAAATATAATATAGTCGATAAAATATACACGTTATATTAATATGTATCAACAATTATATATGGATACGTTAATACCTATTCCTAAAATTTATTGATTCAAAGTTATACAGGCTAACTTTACATTGAGCAAAGGAGTTGTATATATCGCGTGCTGACAAAAATTGAGGTCAGGACGGGACAGGACTTGAATGGCAGCATCGAAGAAAAGCGAACAAAATGCTTTTGACGGCTATAAGCGTCGGTATCGTGTCGCAACATTGCTCGATGCCGGATATAACCGTCAGTGTCGGTTAATATATTAAACGCTGCGTCATATGTGTATGCATCCGCGATCATCCTTTCCCGGATGAAGATTATGATGTATCAATTATACCGATGCATCAATTGTCACTGCCTCGATTTATGCAATTCTCTAATTACATTTAACAAACAATTTTCTTAACAATTTATACTTAAAATCTTTGTTATACTTCATCAAAAGTATCGATATCGATATTCTTCTTCTTTTTTTAGTCGTTAGTTCCAGTCAATGCCACTGTGTTTTGTTGTAAAGGCTGTCTGTTCGATTACCTACATGATTTCCCTATAAATTAATTTTTTGCTAATTTAATATAATTATTCTAATTAACAGACGTTAATTGCAGTCGTGTAATATTCTCGTGTAATGATACGCAATTTTGAGTGAGCAATTTTTTGCTATTCCTGTGCAGAGTTGGAGGCATGTCGGCAGTCTGTTATAATGTGTAGTGTGCAGCACTGTGACCCGCGTGCCGTTCACCATAAATCCGGGAAAATCTGGGTTAATTATACTAATGGCAATATATGGTGAGCTTTCCTACCGGTGACCTCACCGGAAAAAGACGAAACTTTGTAACTTCTTTACCCGGTTTTGTTTAAGTAAATTTAATGAAAAAATAGAATCAAGTACAAATAAAATAAAATAAATAATGTTAATATATGTATGTATTTGGGACACGATAAAATATATGATATGTTTAGAGAAATGTTTAAAAAAGTTTAATAAACATTTAAACGTGCGTAGAAAAATTGTTTAACTGTCCATCTATATTAATAATTCTATATTAATAAAGCTTTTTGAAAATTGAAATAATTTAACAAAGAATTATTCTCACAGCAATAAAATTGTTACAGTTCTCGAGTTCAACACTACTTTATAACGAGATACATAATTTTACCTACATTGAAATAATGGAATATTTGATAATCGGCGTACGAATCATTCTTGCGACTTCCTCTTTCAGTATTATCAGTCATCGAAAACTTACTAGTGTCAGCGAATTCTTTCAATACGATAAATCGTTTGACTCCAAGCTTTGTCATCAACTATTCCGAACTATCTCTTGAGAAGCATCCCCTGAAGTCGAGGATTCCACTTCTTCGCAGGAGGTTCACGAAGCGAGCACGTTGGTTCTTTCGACTGCGTGCAATTTGACAATAACGCGTCATGCGATCGTTCGCGAGTTTGTTCGTCGCTTTTTTCTATCCATAAGGACGGAAACACGAACTTAAGATCGGTGACAAAGGACGTTCGTCGCGTGTATCCACGTCCACGGTGCGAAGGCGCTGAAGGAACTGATCGGTCGTGTTCCAAATAGCCGGTCGGTAGGCTTCACCGAACACTCGTCTCTCTTTTCTTCTTCTTCCTCCGCATCGTGTCGGTCGTTTGTCGTCAGAGTCCTCGCCGTCGTTGTTGAACCGTCGTCCTCATCGCCGTCGCCATCGTCTACCTCCTTATTCGCAGGAGGGGCTGAAGACGATCGTGAGATCGAGACAATACCAAATGGAATCCGATAATTCGTGGAACTCGCGCGCTTGTCATTAAAGCCGAAAGAAAAAAAATGAAATTATTCAATAATACTGAATATACGTTCAATAAAATATGCAATGCATTAAACTTGTTGTAGAAACCATAAAAGAAATGATAATTTCATTCAATTTAATTTCACTTAAGTTAATTTGATTTAAATTAATCGCGAAAACATCGCATATTTTATTTTGGAAAATATTAATATCAATATAAATCCGCACGTTTATGTACATTTACGAATGGACTTTGACAGAAAATTTGTACGCTAAAATCTCATCCCCAGATCGTGAACTCTGCGTCATAGAACGAAAAGATAGGGCAAAAATTCGTGGAGCGGAGGAGAGTACATACTCTCTGTACTGTGTGCGTACTACAGACACCTAACTGCGAAACGTAACCTTCGATCGGTAAAAATCGGACCGGCGAGCGGCCGGCCGGACCTTGTGCCCCGCATAATTCTTTCGTAACACGGCCGCACGTGCGCGCCCGCGAGATCCGTGCAAACTCGAGCGGACCAGCCAGCCAGCGCACAGTGGAATAAAATAGAGCGACGGTTCTGCAAGCTCGGTCGTCGGATGCGTTTCTGGGCATTTTCGGGTCTTGTGGGCGCCGAGGGGCGTGCCCGATACGCCATAGCGTAGAAAAGTGGGGTACTATCGGATCCTATTGGTTGCAGGAGAACGCACATTGATAACATTTTTTTATTTTTTCACTCTTTGAAAATCTCATGTAGCCTATCGACGTAAATCACCACGGTAAAAGAACCACGTGTAACTGGATATGGTATTCTGCTATTTCGCAGCAAGAAACGCATAGTACAGTCTCTTGCGCCGGCAAACGGTTTCTGCGACCGTCGCGTCGCGTGAAATTGGCACAATAATTTGGTAGATACTTTTGCGTTGCACTTTTTTGCGTGCCTGCCACCAGTTGCGTCAAAATCCTCATCGATGTAATCAGTTTTGCTTTGCAGATTGGCGTATATGCTCTCGCAAGAGTGAAACGTTGATCGGCCTTCGAGAAACATTGCTTCCAGAGGTCCGAAAGAAATGATCCGTGAAAAGATGGTTTACCAAAATACCGTTATCATCCGCATATAGTGAAGCACCTTTCTTTAGTTCTTTCTTTAGTTCTTTCTTTAGTTCTTTCTTTAGTTCTTTCTTTTTAATGCAGTGTAATCAAATGCCAAAGCGGACTGATTCCGCGCTCCAAGCGTGTAAACGTTGCGCTATCAGCCATCTCACCAGTGGGTCAGTCAACAACGGGGTCAGCCCAGGGCGAATCTGGACAGCGGGTCAGCCAATCGCGTTTGTTCGTTCGTGGTATCCGTGTTTCTTCACGAGAATAAATATTAACTGTACATGTACGTCATACACCCGCAACAGTTTAAATTCATGCCGGTACTTCCGCAGTGGCGTAGCGTCAATTATATTCAATCAAGAGTAAATAAAACATTAAATAGATAATACAATGTACAACTGACGAAACCTATTATTATTTTGCGCGGTAAATGCTGAGAAGGGATTTTATTTCTTTTTCTGTATCGTCTCTAACAAATAGGTTGACGCGTCAGTTAATACTCTTTTGTTTAATGCGTTGTCAGCAACACTACTGTGACAATCGAGCGAATTATTAACTATTATCGTCACTAGCTATTATCGCAACCACGCAATAACCAAGTTTTGATTACTTTCTCTCATGCGCCCTTTCAGCTGTAGCATCGGCAGGCTTATACATACTCAGAGATCTTATCTCACACGTCGTACTGTTTGCTACTGTTAGCTGAAATCGTTCGTAAAATTTTGCTCGGAAGAAACTGTTGGTCGCGATTCTTACTCGCCGGAAGAGTAGAATGTAGAAGAGTAGAATCATACCTGCATGGTGGGGGATATAAATGAAGAGTAGGTGATGGTTCTCGCTTCTCGGCAAGACGGAGAGAAACAAGACGGAAGTGGGTCAGCGGGACTATCGGTCGTTGAGGGGTCCGGGTTCTCGTCTCGTTCGCACGTTTAACTCGTCGAAGATGATGACGCCGACTGGGATGCCTGTGAATACAGGTTGTTACAGAAGAGATAAAAATCGCTAGATAAGAAAGCTAGATATATTTCAGCAGGTTTATAATTACCGTAAGAAATCATTTTCATAGTCGTCGTTACGTTTCTCATAATTGTCGATTTTTATTCTTTTGCCATTATACACGAATAGGGAATATAAGATAAATAAATCCAATCAATTCAAATACAATATTACACTTTATTTCGTGCGCTTCAATTGTTCCCGACAGAGAAAGCATTTTTCGCGAATATCTCGTGAAGGATGCTTCACAGGGGAAAAATGCATATCTTTCGTTATTAATTTCCTTAGTACCTAGTACGTTTCTGTAAGATTTGTAAAATGAACCGTGATTCTCGCAACAGAAACGTAGCCCATCTTTATAAATATCAATTTCGTTACTACGTTGTAATTACTCGCGCATGCGAGTGAGTTATACTTCACAAATTCGCAAATCGTGCGTGCAAAATGCCACGTGCAATTTTTGCTTCTGCAAGAAAATAAAGTCTGGAAGGAAATAAATAAAATGAAAGAGGGCGGAGGAGAAAAATCTTTCTTTCAATTCCGACTGTTAGTTAATTCACATCGTCGTTGCGTAGGCACAACTATAATTACATCATCATAAATGTATTGTAAAAAACGAGACGTTTCGCCTTTTGTCTCGTTCAAAATAATCTCTCTCTGGTCTGTCTGTCGCACGCGCGCGTACTCGCATTCGCACTTACATTTTCACGATCTCTCTCTCTCTCTCTCTTTTGCAGAATATTTATAAATATCTCAACTACTCGGCACGTTTCTTGCTTTTCCACCTGGTATATTGTAACACTTATATGCTAGCGATTATTTTACACTCAACATCGATAAACACTTAGTGCTAATAAATTTCTCTATCATCTCCAAACAGAAACGCGCGCTCATCAGTCTGAACAATGCGAGCGTGTATCTAGGCAAAAATAATAGAGAGAGCAGCAGATGTAACTGATTACATGATTGGATTGACACACCGCTAAATTATGCTGGCATATCTTTTATAAAGATTAGTCAGCTTAATAGAAAGAAAATTTGACTCATTGTAAATTGTGTTGTATGTATAATTATATTTATCATAAAATCGGAGTAACGTCTACGTTTTGTTTTCCTCTGCTGACGATATTAGTTTTCATGGGCTTTTAGTGGTGTACAGACTTATATCTATGTAACCAGTAAAATCTACTCTGTCCTTAGCAAGTCGTCATTTCTTGCCAGTTTGTGGATAAAAAAATATGTGCACCGTGCGTTAATCTTTGTTAAACGCAAGTGGCCCCTTGGTGCACGATACTACTGCTCAATAAGCATAATATTCGAAGAACCGTTCGAATATACAGCTATATTGATTTTGCAATGTGAAGGACGGATTTCACGATACGTATTTATATGGATATCAAATCAAGTTCTTCGCTTGACAAATCGATATTACGTAAGTTTTCGGCAAGCTAAATAAGAGAAAGATAGATTTACACGTCCGTATTATTTTGCCTTTGCTTTCCGTTCCAGATTTGTATTAACTATTCACTATCCAGATAGCTAGATTTCTCTAAATACGTATTATCTTGTGCTCTGTAGTCGAGCAATTATACATATACGAGATATGAAATGTGCATTACAATTTGGACATTTGAGAAATTCGTCGCATCTATTATTAAACTAATATTGTGCAGTAATATTGTGCGGTTGGGGTATATTCAGCAAATCACTCTGCGCTATGACAATTACCATTGGATACATTAATCCTATTTTTCGCTTAATCGGATTTTCATCCGATTAAGTTATCAGTCGCAGTTATATGCTTAGCGACGCGTTAATTGCAAACTTTAAAAATTTCACTAAAATTCATCCTCTATCAAAAAACAAAAAAGTTAATCTGTTTCTCTGTTTTGATTAGGTGTTTCTTCTTACGTATGATATCTTTCAGATAAATCCGACCCCCCTTATATGTTGGAATTCTTTCTCACTATGCGGTTTTATTAAAATACAAAACCTATCCAGTTGTAGAATGATTGAAATGAAACAAATAGGGTTCGTATATGAGTCATAGCGTTGAATAAAACAAGAGTTACATAAGTTAAAATGATAAACGAAAATAGAACTTGTTTATTACTTACTCTGAAATAATAGTAGCATTAATAATACTTTGTTCTATTATGTACAACAGTCTATAAGCCTCTTCGTCTTAACTATGCTAATAACTAACTGTAAAACTGGTTCAGACGTTACCTGCCGCTTTAGATTCAGGACATTCTCCAATTAAACTCTTAAACTAATAGACTAATCTCTTAACTATTTTATATTCTTTTCTTACTTGTCTTGTTTTTATCAACAAGATGTGTATGTTTTCTCAAAATTAATTACAATTTCCTAAAAATATATCTTTTTTTTCTTCTCAAATCGCCTGAAGACAATGCTCTTACCAGACTTTAGGAACTTCTGTGTATTATTCTGTTTTCGATATTGGATCGGTCAAAAAGTTCGGTTCGAGTTTTGCGACAAACTTTACTTTATTGCATTCATTAGAAATAAATTATTCATCAACCAAGTAACCACTATCATCGTCTACGACCATAGATTACTTGATTGATAAATACTTTGTTTCTACTGAATGCAATAAAGTTAAATTTGACGCAAAAATCGAATCAAACTTTTTGACTAACCCAACACTTTGAGAAGAATATATTAAGCCCGATTAGCACGCATAAAAAAACGCAATTGAAATCATTTTATTTCCTTTTTTGGAACCTGGTAACATGGATCTAATCAAGCAGAAAAAGTATCATGTACAATATCATAATAATCTGGTCATATTAAAACAGAGAGTTTGTGTACAGTGCTTTTTTACAGATATTTTATAACTTTGATGGTATAAAACTTTCATTAACTTTAAAAATTATTATTACCGATTCAAAGTGTCCAAATATTTTTTTCTTTTACCTGATGTAAGAACTAATAAAATCTCTCAAGCAGCTTACTTGCATATATACCTGATAATATAGATATCGAATAAAATATTGAGATCGATACATAACATATGACACTATGTCTCCAATATTATTCGTTTTACGAACTAGCTAACATTTGAAGAATATCATGGATCTTGCGTAAATTCGCGATTTTTATTTCGGAATGTACACATTGTCTAAAACAGGAGAATTTCCTATTTATCAGCCACGGGAATGCTCATCACACTCGTGCTGATTCCTCGATGTAATCTAGGTTGCGATTTTGGCGTCTAAACGCCAAACTATTATACTATAACTATAATTAAACGCCCGCGAAACAATATTAATTTTACTTAATTAGATTTTTGTCTTTTTTCTCTACATTTCAGTGACTAAAATTGGGCGTCATCTAATTGAATCTAGTTGATAGATTTTGTTTTATCTATATGATAACAAAAATAAATTAAAATGTAATCCCGTAAATGTAAAAGATTAGTTTTCTTGAAAAGGATATTTCGCTTATAAAGAGTACAAAATTCATATATTTTATAATAAGCGATCTTCAGAAGGCTGATTAAACTTATTGCTAATGGCTAATGTCATTTATGTCATTCAAGAGGCCAAATACTCTTCTCCGCGAATAATATAAAGTTATAGGCATACGGCTTATCTTTCATACAAAGTGACCAGAACACATTAAACGATATATAAATTGAGAGTGAACTTAAGATAAAAATATATTTGCTTCTAAGGTAATCAAATAGATTTTCTTTTTTTTTTCGAGAAAAGCGCTGTGTACTGAAATATCTCATTTTATCGACAATATCGATATCGATATAATTTTATCGTCGAAGATGTACGAAGTACGACCATGTCACTTTATGCGAAATATCACGCATGCACTACTTGTTACCAAGGGATGTTACGTTTACGCATGTGGAATGTACTGAAATTCATTTATAACAGTAAAAGTAATGGATGGTTATCCACTGTTTTACTTGTGCTACAAGTACGCGGTGTGCTTGCTACTGTGTTCGAGGGCAGCAAGAACATCCTGCTTTTGCCTAACGTACAGTCGTCCCTTTTTCCACGGGTTCTGCAATTGAAGGGGCTTAAAATCGTCCCTTAAGCATCGCTCCCGCGCACCAATTACGGCAACTAAACAAAAGTTCGGTAACTCTTCGGCCGTGTAAGTAGGCCCCTTCTGACCTTTTAGACCTACAGCCATGTTCAGCTGTTTAACGACGAGATCCACGACCTCCCGTGCCGTGGTCCTTGGTGTTACGTGTAGCTTTAAACTCGTGCCAGCTGCCAAACCAGTTTCGTAAGCCGCGTAAACCTAAACCAATGATATTAGTAGATATATATATATATATATATATCTCATATTTGCTAGTAGGGCACAAATTACGTAATAAAAAGAATCAATTAGCAAAATATAGCATTACTCTCGAGTGAGAAATAAGTGTATCTGTATAGCTCGTGAGTCAATAAAATTATTTGACTAAACTTTTATGAAAATGTCATGTCCTTGTGTATAAGCACATATATGTACAATGCACATAGTGTGTCCAAAAGATTTCAACACTCAACGAGGCAACTAAGGGAAGTGTCCCCTAAGAGGGAGTTGAAGACTTTAAGACAGAGCCTTTAATCACGTAATGTTCCATTTGCTCATAATTAAATACAAATGAAAATCGGGAGATAACACTTTCCTTAGTTTCCTTATGAATGAATAAAAAGAAGATATAGTATGCATATAGTGCTATCAAAGGACTAAAGTGCTATCTAATAAAATTTCAAGGTTTTTTGCCTCCTTGAAGTTCATTCCATTCTTTCCAATTGATCTAATTGACACACTTTTGCATTGAAAAAGCATTGAGCGAAAATGTGATATTCAAAAACCGTAACAATATAATAATTATGTACAACTGCTATAAAAATCATGTATAGTGACGTCATTAGGAATTGATATCTTTACACAAGTTTCTGTTTCTGTAATGTCGCGTTAGAAAACACATTGCAGAGATAATTCATATTCGAACTAGAGAAATCGAGCTATCACAATATACGTATGTATAAAACGATTATAATAAATCTTTCATGCCATACTCTGATCTTGGCATACTAATTGTAAGCATAATGTTTAAGCATAACCGAGCAGAGAGCAAGCGTTGAAATTTGGCGGTGTGGCGGCTTACTCAATATGTCTGCTACATCGGTTTGCACTAGAAGACCAAGCGAGCGGTTTTTAATTATAATCGGGTTAGACTTGTGTTCCCTGGAGAGGAAAAAGATCATTTAAAAACTACGTCACGAGACAGGGAGAAATTCGAACAACAGTGCTGAAAACGGAACTTTCTCTATACTGTACATTAACTATCTAGTATCTAGTCGCATATAATAAGCTAATATGATGTCATGTATTATGACAATCATAATGTCCTAATGAACGATTATACGAAGCTTATACGAACGTGTTAAAAAAATCAAGGAATCTACCTGAAGAATGCCTGGTAGTGGTGCTGGCATCATTTTCGCCTCTTCTTTTTCTTCGTCGAGTTGGTTATCCTGCGAAACGGTGGCCATCGCCGCAACGCTCGCGGTCGGTTTAAACGCTTTCACTTTGATTGGATGACCGGTCGGTTTCAAACAGACACTCGAATTCGGCGTAGCGTATTCGTCGCTACTCAAAGAGTGCAAGCTGTCCGAGTTCGTGTTGCTCACGCTGAGCAGGCTCGTGGTGTTGGTCATCGCTGTGGATACACTCAAGAGCGAGCCGCCGTAGATGATGGGCTTGATACTCAGTAACGGACTCGTGCTAGCCGATGCCGACGTTATCGTGGCGGATCGATTTCGCGGACTGTGCTTATACCTGGCGAGAATTAGAGTGTCTTCGGATTTGGAGGGTGGTAACCTCGTGTTTTGCATCGGTACCAAATGGTTAGTGCTGCTGGTGGTCGTGAGATTGCTTAAATTGCTATTGCTACTCATCGGTGCGCAAGATGACTTTTGCTGCTCCGAACCGGTGGATGCGTTAGAAGTATTACTACCCTTGCGTACGTATTGTCCGCTAGGCAGTTGTTGCTCACTCTTGCTGAATTCCGTCGTGAGAAGATTGGAGGATGAATTGGAGAGATTCGGTCCCGGCCAACTGCCTCGGCCGGGACTCGATTTCACGAGCTTGGGATCCCTAGACGGCAATTGTAATAGACTTCGCTTCAGACTATTACTGCTGTTACTATTTTTGTTCCTGTCCAGACTAAGCAGATGCTTTATAAATATGCCGGTCTGTGAAAGAAGTGTGAAATGACAAATTTAAAAGAATATGATACCATATATATATCAAGAACTGTTGCGTAAGGATAATTACACTCTGTTGGGAGGAGCTGCGATCTCTTGCGAAAGTTATAACGTCAATCAGCCATCTAGCGCCTTTCCATACCGTGTTCACTTGCGTTTGCAGGTCCTGCAATCTCGCTAGTTTGTCCTTAGCGAC
This sequence comes from Ooceraea biroi, assembly GCF_003672135.1. NCBI lineage: Eukaryota > Metazoa > Arthropoda > Insecta > Hymenoptera > Formicidae > Ooceraea > Ooceraea biroi. The sequence continues at coordinate 16,746,767 of NC_039511.1, forward strand.
ACTTAACTCTAAAGAGCTGAATGCTTCCCTGTGATTATGCTGAGCTTGCGCCGTGTCAAGTTCTAGGATGCAGCTGAGTCTTGAATAACGATTAATTACGTCCTTCTGATAGGTATTTAAATGCACCATTTCGAAGACCTGGATCGGCAGCGATAGCAGATCGCCACGTTGCAGCAGGATCTCCCGTGTACCGGGCACGCAGCAAGCAGTTTCGGCGGGTGGCACAGTGATTAGGAATGATACGTCGTGTGTCAAATCGATCACTTCGGCGTCATAAAGCCGATGTACCAGCGAATCCTCCAGACTAATCTCCATGTAATTGAACAGTCGTCGCGCCGTCGCAGCTACCAAATCAACGAACAGTTTCTGCTGTTCCGTCCCCTGAGCTTCGTTCGTTACATTCTCCTTCTCTTCAGACTCCTTTGCGGAAAATTCAGACGTGCAGATATGTGTTACTCTCTTTAGGTAATCCCACTCCTCCCTTAACGGACAAAGAGACGAAAAGTACGATAACAGTGAATAAGTTTGACACAAAGTCGTTTATATTACGTGTACGTGTACTTACGCGGAAACGTGTGGATTATCGCGAATCTTGCAGTGTGGCAATACATTCGGAGACTTGGTCGGGACAACAACTTGTATGAGATCGACGCTGCTTTGCATTTTCAAGTAACCGAGATATAAGCCTTTAGACAGTTTGATATTACTGACTTGATGATATGTCATTTGCTCTTGTATGCTGGCCATCAAGATATCAGCGACATTACTATCCTCGTGTGTTATGACTTTCTTTATTATCTTACTGAGTGGCAACCATCTACTGTTCAATACAGAAACCAGTTTCGGCGATTTTATATAATTTACCGTCGACAACACTAAAGTGCCTTGGATGTCTCTAATCGGTTTGTGATATAACTGTCCGAGATCTTGTATGCACAATGCAGCCTGTAAGACACATCGAATAAGAATCCGATTTCGCAAGTTTTAGTTTTATTTTAACAGGGAAAGAACTGTTACTAACCTGCATTTGAGCAGCAGCTTGAAGCAGTTTTATCCTAAAATGATTGGTTGAACTGCTGTGACTTTTTTCCATATCTTGTCGAAGGGATTTAACGTCGTCCCAAGTGCAAGCAACCTTCATCAGCCAATGAAAATCGTTGTAGATGCAGCTAGGATACGTTTCGTCGATTTCGATCACCGGTAAGAAATCCTCATTGGTAACGAGCACCTTATCCTCGTGGTAAAGTAGGCACGCGAGGAACACGCCTCGCCTAAGATTTTTTTGGAATTTACTCGTCGCCGTAAACAGTTGTTTTATCGTTGTCTTTTTCTTCGGATTTCGCCTTTGTACTGCAGGTGTCTCCTGCGTGTACTCCGGTCGCCTTATATCGGTGAATAGCGTGTTTAATTGTTCCAAGCGTCCCGCAAATCTTGGTACTCTGCCATCTATGTCTCTCCAACCTTAAAATTGCAAACATTTCAAGTTAAAAATTGCAAGCAAACTCAAAATAGACAAAATAGATTTACTATCACAATGCTTACTACTAGGTGTAACATGTGCGGGTGTCGAATTCCTAAATCTACTGAAACCCTTCAAATTTCCAGCAGCAGCACGAAAGTGATACTTTTGCCCTTGCGTTAGACCTTCTATTTGACACTCCCTTTGCTTCATGTCCAGAACCTCCTTCTCGCCACAAATCGTTGAGAAGTCATCGTGTAAACTCCACTGAACTTTAAACTTGGTGCAGATTGGAGAGTCGTGCGAGTCTGGTTCTTGAAATCTGATCGTTATCGAAGTTGTACCGGTAACGTCAACTGCAACCAGGAAGGGTATGTCGGGTGGTCCTAAGGAATAAAATAACATATTCATGTTAATGAAACATAGACTTTTCATTTATTTATCGTTATCGAGTAATTGATCAATTTTTCGTCCTATGACACGTTTGACGTATTCAGTAATATTTTGAAATGACATGTCTCTTGCTTTCTAGCTAGCCAACTTTTCTATTGTATTCTTATTTTATTTTTATTTGCGCTAGCAAATCTTTAATATTGCGTTGACCGGAAAGTCTGTGCTCATTTCTGCTCTCTGCTGATCTATGCTGCAAAAGGTGACCCTTATTGAGTAAAGTGATTCCCCAATCGGGTCACACAAATGTTTTGGCGGGAAATGTGTTTTTCCAATGCACGATATCCTTTTACTATCGTAAAGATACAAATACGAAACAAAATAAACAAAAGATGTATACGGAAGGGAGATGCTGTTAGCCGTTAGCGAACGAATGTGTCAGAAATGGTTTGCCAAGTTTTCTGCAGGAGAATTGAATCTTGAAGATGCCTCTCGTTCCGGTCGACTAGTCACTATGTCAATTAAATTATGACTTTAATTGACGAGGACCAGCAAATCTCCACTCGGGAGATTGCAGAGAAACTCAACATTGGCCAATCAACTGTTTCCGAACACACACTAAAGCTAGGATTGATAATGAAGCTGGATGTTTGGATGTTGCATCACTTGTCCGATAAAATTGAATAAATCACACTTTTATCTGTAATTTATTGTTGAAAAGGAATGAAAATAGGAACGAGGAAAGTAGATCATTTATAATGACGTAGTGCGTAGTGAAAAATCATGGGACAACCGAGGTGAACCACCGTTAACTACGCCACAGGCCGATTTGCGTACAAAGAAGGTCATGCTCTGCATCTGGTGAGATTAGAAGGGATCCATTCCATTATGAGCTCCTACCGAACAACCAAAAATTAATACTGTTCCCAGTTGGATCAATAAAGATAGCAATCGACAAGAATTTCTCCAGAATTAGTCAATAAAAAGAGTGTTACGTTTCAACGCCAGACCACACGTTTCTTCGCAGATCTAGTAAAAATTATTGTGCTTAACTTGGGATGTCTTGCCTCATCCACCTATTCACCTGAGCTTGCGCCATCTAATTTCCACTTATTTCGATCGCTGCAGAACTCCCTCAATAGTTTCATTCTTGGAGGATCAAAAATCATCTGGCCCAGGTTTTCGCCAATTGAGAGATAGCAACACATTATCAAAAAAACAATGGTACATATTTCGTGCGCGTTCAATAAATTTAATTCTTAATATAAAGTTTTGCGTTTGTTGAATTTTGTTAAAAAAAATTCGCACGGACTTTTCAGTCAACTCAATATAATTTTTGTAAGAAAGTACATTCAAATAATTAAAAATACGTAGTATTCTGTATCTTTTTCAACTTTTTTAAATAGGTAGTGTTATTTACGCGCGCGCGCGCACACGCACGCACACACACACACACACACACACACACAATACGTGAACTCCTAATAGACATTTAGATTGTGTGACTCACGTGCTTGGTCAAAACCCAGTAACATCTTTCTGAGGGCTCGGGCTCTTCTTTCCCATAAGGTGAGCTGCTTGTCCTCTGTGTTACCGCTGCATCCCGTGAGATTATTGTGTTGCGTGGAAAAACTTGCTCTATGACTGCTTGGTGGTTCCAGCAGAGTGGTCCCACTGCTGCCAGAAATACTGCCGCCGAGTTCTTGTACTCTGTGTTCCGCTTCCGAGAGCAACGATGCTAAATGACTTCCGAGAGATTCCGGAGATTTAACTATATTAACAAAATAGTTAAATAATAAACGGGAGATGATGTCTTATAGTAATAACATCATAGTCTCATTGCACGTATTAGCAATGGCTACAAAAATTGATGAGAAAGTTGCGGGATTTATCAGATGTGATATTTATTTCTTCGCGGAATGTCTGATTAAGTGGGTTCGCATTATCGTACATTAGCTCATATCCTTGATTTAATGGAATACGAGAGAGCGAAATGTTTAGATACTTTCATAGATTTCATGATTTCATGTCGAATATACATATCTATCGTATTCCGTAGGAATTATACGGATTCCATACATCGAACAAAGAGACAGTTTGTTAAAAATGTCACAGAAAAAGCGCGGTACTGCAATCAGCGAAAAAAAGTTCCTCTTCTTTCTTTTTTTTCTTTTTTACACTTCGTTGCTGTTCTATTCTATTTTTATTCGTTATCGCAATGCAATAAAGCTCGACGGCATTTTTATTAGAGACTACGGAATCCTAATTGGAATCGCCCGTGGCTTGACGATTTTCTTGGATTTTTTCGCACGGCAAAGGGAAACAGCGGACTATCTCGTGAGCAAGTAGGAACGAGAGTTTCGGATCAACGAGATCCGTCACGATTGTCACTTGTAACGAAGTTCGTACCGTGCGGCGTGAAGTTGTAATTGGATTCAATAGTACTTACATTGATTCCCTTCCTGCGCACCGAACGCAACCAACATTTTTGCCAGTGGTCTGTTGTTGCTAAGCACAGCAACATCTAATAGTGACAAGCCGTCGCTGTTAACACTGCAAGTGATGAAATAGCGTGCATTAATAACATTTACTCTCCCTTTCAGAACTTTGTTACAGAACTGAGTTAAAACATTTATAGTATAAATATTGTGTGTATTGTACTGTGATCAGAACACGATCGTTTTGTAACTCTAAGTTATAAGAAAGTTTTATTTTCCTATTAGAATTTTTTTCGTAACATGTTCTGTACTCTTTTTGATTTACCGGATTATGGACGTAAAAAGTATATATAATATGAACAGTTTGTGTGATTCATTCTCAACTCGCACGCCAGACGAATGGCGATCCAGATCTCTCGGGACATCTCATAGAATTCACCTCGAATAGAATCAAGATATTAGATCTGCGCTAGTCGAACAATTTCTAATGGCGCGATTGACTGTTTCTATAGCGGTACGTTTCGAAAGTTTCAATTCATATATTCGATTAAAACCCCCAAAGTAACGCGTATGGAGTGAAAAGGGCTTCTAGCGCATGTGCGTTTTCGATGGCAAGCTGAATCAATTGAATCTTGTGAGTGTCACGAAATTTTATCAATTTTTATTGCAAAGTGAAAAGCAAAAATTAATTTTTTTATTCACGTGCAGCTTGGGCAATTGAAGTATTTACAAGTATTTATCCTCGATATCTAGACATGGTTATCAGAGTTTCTTCTTTTTTCTTTACTTGATAAATCAATAGCTTAATTCTTATTCTTTCTTTCTCTTCCTGTGTGTGTACATCACACACACACACACACACACACACAATGATACATATATCGGATGATATAAATTTCTACTCACCTATTTACGTCCACATCGGTAGATTCCAAAATGGTTCGCGCTTTATCGACGTGACCATGTTCCACAGCCGCAAATAGAGCTAAAAATGAGATAATAACGTCGTTAAGATTATTTTTGATCAATACGTATTATATGTAGTGATACGTAATGATACGTAATAAAATAACGCAAATTGTGCAGAAATGTAGAAAAGTTTGGCAAATAAAACAAATAAGGATCAGTAAAAATAAAATACCATGCAAGTGTATATTGAGAGATTGGGCCGAGAGAGGACTGACGTGTATCGATGACACGTTATTTAGTTGTTGATGGGGCTGTTGTTTCTTCTTGCCAAAACCTTCTAGAAACTCCATCCCTTGTAATGAGTGTAACTCTGCATGGATAAGAAAAAAAGTAAAATAAAAAAAACGATACACACACATAAATAGACAAAATAATATTAGATAAAACAAATTAGATAGCAAAAGATAGATAAGACAAGTAAACAATGAAAAAAATTTAAGGGGATCAAAAGAGATTAAAGTGTATCGCAAAAATCCGATTATATTGTAATTTTATCGGGAAAGAAGGAAAATTATTTTCTTGGAACTATGATATGTTTATACATAATATAATTAATACCTATTATCTATAATTTATTTAGTAAAATCTTTTAAACTAAGATAGGGAATAAAAGCTTATGCTGAGTTTATTTTAGGGAGAATAATTTGTTTTTCTGTTGGAAAGCGTGAAAATTCTGCGTTATTTCTTTCGTGGGATATTCTATGCACCATTACAATTGTGCAAGAGATCTCGAACCACTTTCGCCGCTAGAAACTCTCCCACGCGCCAGTGATGCTCTCCAATATTAACGCATCTTAGTCTATCATTTGATTTCATGGTAAACCCACTTTCTTCTAAACTTTCTACATAGCTTTTTAAAAACTTTCCAATAATTATTAATTGATTTATCGTCGTGATATGCCAGTAAAAGTTAAGAAGACGATTAATCTAGCTATTCTTTCTTTCAATGTCATTTTCAAGGGGAAGAACAAAGTCGATAATTCTCACTGCTCGAAATTCGAGTCAAGTTTTCAGGAACTACTTAATTGCGAATCTGGCACGCCGCTAACTAATTAGAAACTTATTGATCCAGCATACTTGATCCCGACGACGTCGACACGAGAACTTGCTCCTGACCGACCCGCTTGTAATCCTTCGCTTCCTTTGCGTCTCTTTTTCTACTGGCTGCCATCTTATTTCGAAAACTACTACCACGTTTACTCGTCCAAAAGTTGGTGATGTCAACTGTCCTGATTTTACAGGACATGGAAGGATAGGTCTTGATATTGTCGAGAAATCTTTCATCTTGCAAACGGTTTAACACGTTCCGCGTTTCCGTTTCGTGTATCTTACAATAAAGTTTTATCTTTGAGCGATCAAATCCGGCAAACGACTCGGCAGTTCTTCGGCTCTCGGTCGTCACGCTTGCCTGCGAGTCTTCGCTGCTTGTTTCGCATCTAGGAGGGAACGCGTTCTTCGTACTTTCGTTTTTGAGACAATCTTTGTCCTCGTGCTCATCTCGCTTGCAATAAAGTTGCTGGTTAGTTGCAGCTTTATGGGAATCCACGACAACGGTCAGAACCTTGCACTCGTGGGACTCTGTATACTTGCTTTCGCAATCTCGTCGTTGCTCCTCCTCTTCTTGTTCAGTCTCAAAGAGGAAACTAGAAACAGAGGAGTCGAAGGAACTGTCCAATACGAATGTTGGATTCTCGTAGAAGATATGTTTGTTTGGTTCCTTCCCTTGAGGATACGAGTTCTCTACGGTGTATTTCTTGCGAAAAATGTCAATGAGCTTTGGTGATTTCGCATCTTCATCCTTTGTCGCGGGACTTTCCACATTTTTGCCGTCCGTACTGATTATTTGATCAGTAAGGGATAGTTTGCTCTTGAAATCTTTCGTGATCTCTTGTGAATCAACATCATTCGCTGACAAAGAAATCTTTCCAAGACTCGAGGATGTCTTGTCACTAACGTTATCCTCGATGCGTGAACTCGGATCTTCGGGATCGTTTTGCGGATTCGATGATCTCTTGTCTTGAGATTCTTCGAGGACATGGCGATTACGCTCTCTTTTTTTGACGGTACAGTTCTCCGAGACGGGCGAGAGATCGAAACCAGTGGGCAATCGCAGATTCGCGTGACTGCGTATCTTTGACATCAGTTTCATGGATGCTCGGAAGGATTTCGACCTTTTCAAGATCGACATCCTCCCATCTGAGGGATGTCTTGAGAGTAATTCCATTTTCGGACTGGACGAGGACTTGCGAAATTTCATTTGGAGATTGTACTATAGTGCCACTTGATATATCTCGAAATCCTATTGAGATCTCTAATCCTTTTAAGAATCTTGATTTTCGAGTATTCTAGACGCGACAAGATCGATTCTTCGGATTATTGCTTCTTTTATAAATTACCAATGGCAGTATATTATCGCTGTCAGCGATAAAATAAAGAATGCTTTGACTCTCTTTGGTAGAATAAAGCTTCGAAGTTGTGAGACTTTATAAAACTGTAATATAATTCTTTGGCTAAATAAAGCTGGAAAAGTTCATTGACTTATTCCCTCTTGGCGCTCAGGCTTTCCTCTCGGAGCGCAAGACGCAAATTACGCTTGAAGGCTTATTGTTAGTTATAAACTTCTAAAATGCTGATTAGCTTGATGTAAATGCATAAATCGAGTCTTCTATTCGAGTCGGCTCTGACTAGCGGAACATGATGTTCACTTGTCTCTCGAGGCGACAAAACTATTAAATATTTATACGAAGCGAAAAAGCAGCTAACGATGAAAGGGATTTAGCGTGGATTCCGTCACGATAGAACGATGACACGACGCGAACTGTAGTCTCTGAAACGATTTTATTGTTTACTTAGGACACGCACTCACACTTGGACAATTCCGTCGCGCGACAATTGGCTATTACGAAGAAGTGGTTATTCCGAACTCGTCGCTTGTTCCTCCTCGGAGCGACCGACAATTTGCCAGTCCAATCAAATTTATTGCTGTCGTCCGCTAGTCGTTAAGATCTTGATGACGGTGAAGTGTATGCTCCAAGATCAATGACAAGATCGCCTGTAGTCTGATCATCATCAAACATCGACGTACATAGCGCACAGACATTTCCATTTGACATTTGTTCCCGACTACGATGTGTGCGCATCAAATGTTATATATATATATACACACCATCTTTCTATTCCTTCTCTCCTTCTTATAAATAACTATAATAATGTTGAAGAAGATTATCGATCCAAATTATCATTTCATTGATAATTTTGGCAATGATGTCGAAGAAAACAATATTTCATATCTATGTATATCGGAGATACAAACAATTGTGATTGAAACATTTACTCAAGATTCTGACAATAACAACCGCAGCTCTCTCTGTTAGAAAATTCATAAGTATTCGTCACAGAACAGTGATCGATTAAAGTACTTGTATGTGGGCCGTGCCAGTTTGCTTCTTGCGAAAGCAAAAGCAATAAAGATTTAAGCGTGACTGCATCAATTGAAAAGAGCAGTTGCAGCTCATTGGTTTCCAGAGTAAATTGTTAGGATTCGATTCGATTTGAGGAAGTGCATCCTTTGACATTCCCGATGAGCATCATATTTTAAATTCAAATCGAAGGGGCACGTACGGAAGAATACAATTCAAAATAATATGAGATAAAATAGAGAGGGCGGAATGAATGTCCGCAACTATTGGACGTTTTCTTTTTCGACAATTATCGTATTAATTATTCTGACAACACCTCTCTCTTTTGATGCTTTTCCTTTTGCTTGTTTTTCTATACTCTTATATTTCCGCAAGTTGCACAATTGTTATTACTTTGGACTGAAGTTTTCCTCTTAATTTGTGACTAATTCTCAACTCACTTCTTTTCCGTTACGGCGCTGTTATTTCTTTTTTTAGAACGTTGTTCTCGTTATCGATCCTAGTCCCGATAAAATTTCCTTTTCGGAAAGAAGAGTCACGTCAAGTTTCTTAGATATTTGCATCTGTACGCGTCGGTGGACACATATCTATGCATAACTGACCGAGTTCCGATCCTTATTTATGTCATTTCGGACCTAGTTACGGAATTTTTCTTACACAGGACTTACACAGTCGCAGGAATATGCTCTCAGATGTATACAGTTCGGTAACTTATATAGTTTGTGTAGAAAAAGACCCTGTGTAAACATCACGTGGAGAAATCGAGCGGATGGAGGTGGCGCAATTTACCTTGCCATCTCGAGCGAGACCTTAAGCAATCGTCGTTGCCGTCGTGGATCCTCGGAAATTTCTACTGTGTCGTTTATTATGGCTGTGTAACGCTTTCGCACAGTTACATCAATCTCGCAATAACACGTGTGTGGGTCCGTTCTCCGTTCGAATGCCATCGATGGCATGTCGATCGGGATTAAAGTCACGCTAGAATCCCACTCGTGTCTCTGAGGAAGGCAAGCTCGCCGGGCATACGGGTGCCTATGCAACTACCTATCACAGAGTAGATTCCATTCGACGTGATCGTTTCTATGCGTACCACATCGGAAATCACAATGACATCTCCATGCACGAAAACGACGTCGTCATCGTGCCCGTGAGTTTTGCATGCCTCATGAGTTTTTCGTTCAAGGAACATCGCGGTAAGCTGCTTCCCGATGGATATTCATCGATATAATTTGGAAGTTATATTTTCTACATCAGTATTAATTATCGCTGTTACTTGGAGATGCCGTTTGGAAATTCGTGATCCCTTTGCGTTTTTCGCTGCTGATTGGTGATACCTCTTTATGTTTTTATCGTAGGCACGTTGCTTCGAAGAACGAAATTTTCATATAAATCGTTGAATTTTGTCCCGTACGTGTACACAATGGAGTTGAAATGAAACGCCCATATAGACGATACAAGTGAGGATACGTTGCGCGTAAAACGGAAATAGATATTTGAAGATTTTGGTTTATCGACGGTCGAGACGAAACGTGCACGGCTCGCTACGATACGCGTTGTCACGTGCGCGCTCACATTTTCCAACCGTCGCTGCTATGCACGCCGTTGCTGCGCTCCAGCCGGAGTCGGAGAGACGGATCTTTCAAGTATGACGGCTATGAAAAATCGACGCACGGCACTTTCACAGCGCCATTCTTTCCTTGTCGATGTTTTCTATACACAAGTACGCGTGAACTTAGTATACGAAAATCATGCGAACGTGTCACAATTCTGGCAATGTAACGTTCCCTGTAGGCTTTGAATACCACCGATGTAGCATTACTGATGGGTACATATGCGAACGCGATTCTCCCAATCTGTTCCACAGCAAGCAACCAGCTGCTGCGTCTGAATCCCCTCCAACTGGTCAACATGTGCATAGTTCCCAAGAGAAACAGAGTGAGTGAGTAAGAGAGAGGAGGGAGGGAGTGGAAGAAAGAGAAGGGAGAGACAGAACCTTATGGGAATCCTGCAGCAATGACATACTATCTCGTAGAAGTCAACTTGTCTGCTTTTCTGATTAGGCCAGATGAAAATGAATGATCCACGCAAAGGATATTAAAGGATGCTTAAAAACGATTAAAATATTGTCAGAAGTGAAGCGCAGGATATTTTGAGAACTTTTTTTGTAATTTAAATACGTAATTTCTATATCTTTATATAATTCTTATTATTGATAAACAAATCAAACTTTAAACCCAGAATTCAACATGATCAGGTACGACTCTTAGGAGAATGAAACTGCTTCAATTTATGTTAATAACGTTAGAAAAGGAACAATAATCGAAAAGATCACCAAGAATTACTCAAACTCGTGGTTGTATTTTCTAGGTGGTATGCCTTTTCGAGCTCCAGGAGCTTTTCACCATGCTCAATGGCCATTTACTGTTTCAAAATGTTTTTATTTCGAGACGAGTTCAATATTACGACCAAAGAAAATGTTGGACTCTGAGACGTTTGCGTATTTCTCCTTATTTTGTACGTAAAAGCATGGATCCAAGTTGCAATTGAAGTAAAAGCTTCCTCTCAAGATTTCTCAGTTTTTAAAAGATCTTTATCGTAAAAATGATAAAAACATAAGCCGTGTTACATTACACAAGTAATGTCGCAATTTCACGATTATTAATGTATTTGATACCAGAAACAACAGCGCTGGGATGTTTTGACAGACACATTACAATTGAAACAAATAAAAGAATGGTAAAATCATTGAAATGATAGCATTCTATTATCCGATGAATCGATAAAAAGACTACGAATAAATGCAAAAAATGTTCCAAATTATTTGAACTGTGGAATTGAGCATTACCATAATAATCAAATCGTTTCTTCGAACAATATTCAATAGATGGATCTCGAGAAAGATCTTACTGTGTGGGTAAATGAAATTGGTTTTCAAATCGGGATGGAAAGTTTTAAACGCTAAAAGTCGTAAATGACACAACAGGAGGAGAAGTTAAGCTTATGTATGATTTTAATCAAGTTTTGTCGAGAAATGAGAAGAGGAAGCAATCTACTGAAGACATCTACTCTTACCAAGGATTTATAAAATTACATTCACAGAGTATTTTCACTTCTTTATTTTCCTCATGTGCGTTTTCTAGTAAACATAATGGTCAACATGTACAAATAAAAATATTTAATTTTTATTCTTTTTATCGCATTTTTCCACTTTTCGTGAAAAATATTATTTGTTTCACCTTTAGCAGGATTGTGTCATGTGTTTCCGTTATCCGACTGAGTTTACAGTTGGTACGATTTCATACTTCTCCAAATGGAACGATTTTAAGAGGAGTCCAAAGCGATAACGCAAGAAACAATTTTATAAATATAGCATACGTATCCACCCTAGTATGTATGAGAAGGCGCTTTGACATAAATTGCTTCAATCATCCTATATTGGTGAAAGGTTTTACTCTCTATTACTTGGCGTGTTGGAGTCACCGGAAATTCGTACTTCCGGAGCCAAGTTTCGTCGCGGAGCACATCCATACAAAAGATGTTTTCAGTAAACTATGAACATATTGAATATTTCTTTATGTGTTTGTTCTGTCTCCTTAAAAAAGCCTCCTTTGTCAAAAAAGCCATTTGAAGCAGAAAAAATAATTGAGGAACAGATACAAGCCTTTCGATAATATTCAATGTCAATTTCTATATTTATTTAATGTGTAATATTGGGTTGAATGGAAAATCTGTATTATTTTTAGCAAAAATAATATACATGTAAGTACATAAATTTTAATAACATATTTATATAGTAGCTTCTTTAAGTGTTAATATTATACGCGCAATGATTTCGTTATAGATAAACTTGTAATCCAACTCTGTCTTTTATCCATTATCGTTTAACTATTGTCGTATGTTACTTCCCTTAGTTTCCTAATAACAAAGCCATTAAAAAAACGAAAAATACTGAAAAGTTCATTAGAGATTACGGATGAAACTTTCCTAGGAAGTTTAGCTGTTGTTTCGCGAGAATTTAATTTCCACTCTGGCAGGATACGATAACAATGCCTAGAGTTTTATTCGCACGGTCGTAACGAAGTAACCCATGAAACACTTTTATTCCATTTATTTTAGTTGGATGGAAGAAACGTACTCGTGGAGAATTCTGATATCTCTCTTACGATTCAGAGAGCTTGAACGGATTCTTTTTTTTATTGTATTAAAATGTCTCGTAAAATGCTCATTAGTTCATTTTATGATCAACGCTTATTTCGTAGCAACAAGTTGAAAGGCTGGTAATAAGTTCACCGGAAATAATCTGAGAATCTTTCTCACATTATCATCAAGAGACATGTCTTGCAACGAGTGCATGAGCAAAGCGACATACGAACGGCGAAACCGCCTATGTACATACACGCGAAGCAATTAGTTGAGCACACCCTCGATTATCGGATTTCAGTAACGGCTGAATGGATTAACTTCGCGATTAGACTCAATCGATAGCTGATGTTCACTGTACATCAGAAAATTATTTTTATTTTTGCTTGTACAAGTGGAGATATTACAATGCAAAGTGTAAATATGAAAAATTTTATGACACAGGTATATAATATATTCGTCATCAACAGCGTCCTACTGAAGCGTTGATCGCGAGAGGGCGGCAACTGCCTGTTGCTATCGTGCATCTATTATATTATGTTAGACCGTACCTATCTAGACGGTAATGTGCTATATACAGGGTGAGGCACCTAAAACCTAAGACCAGGCCACCTCAATATCTCGGCTGTTATTGGTGATAGAAAAAAATATGTCAGACCAAACTTGCATGGTTTCGAGGGACACATAATTTGTTCTAAATAATTTTTTATTCGGTGGACGCGTAGAGGTCATATGAAGGTCAACTTCGTTTTTTTAAATGGTATGATATGTTTTTTTACGTACCATCTAGTAGAGCGTTCGAAGATGCGCACATTGATCTACGGGTAAACATCATTCAAGGTCACTGAAGGCTAAAATTTCTAAGTGCTAGAACTTTTTCATTTCTGAATTTACGGTATTTTCAATAGCAGAGAACTCTAGGCAATATAAAGTAAATTATTTTCCTTTGCAGTTGGCCTTCAGTAACCTTGAATGATTTTGACCCGTAGATCAATGTGCGCATCTTCGAACGCTCTACTAGATGGTACGTAAAAAAACATATCATACCATTTAAAAAAACGAAGTTGACCTTCATATGACCTCTACGCGTCCACCTAATAAAAAATTATTTAGAACAAATTATGTGTCCCTCGAAACCATGCAAGGTTGGTCTGACACAATTTTTTCTATCACCAATAACAGCCGAGATATTGAGGTGGCCTGTTTTAGGTGCCTCACCCTGTATAATATACAGCACATTAACATCATTATATCATAAATAAATTGAAAGATACGATACTGTCTCACGCTACTGAATATCTACCTAAAATAAACAGTAGAGAAAGGAAAAAAAGAGATATAGATAAACAAGGCTAATTGTAAGCTCTATATATTATAAAATTGAGACATCAAATAATAAAATTATTGAATCATACTTTATCTCATACTCATAAAAAAGAATGCAAAATTATAAATAATACGAATTAAACTAGAGTTATTTAACCTATTGAAGATAATATTTGATTTTTTTTTTAACTATGACTCAATAAAAACGAATTGCAGTTTTGATGCTATTGGGTTGGCCAAAAAGTAATTGCGTTTTTTTCCAATAGATGGACATACGTGTCTTGAAATGTAACTAACTTCATTCTAAACCGCAAATTCATTATGTAGGTTAACAACTCACCGTTCAAGCTTGTTTTAGAAAAAGAAAGTACACGATTTCGTTAACAATTGTTTGTTTGCCGTCGATTTCAAAATGGAAAATCAAAAAGAACATTTTCCTCATATTTTGTTTTATTACTTCCGAAAAGGGAAAAACGCTGTGCAAGCTCATAAAAAGTTATGTCGTGTATATGGCGAAGATGCTTTAAAACTGCGGCAGTGTCAAAATTGGTGTACTAAATTTCGATCTGGAGATTTTAATGTGCGATATTTGGGTAGCACATGAGCTCAAAGAAATTCATCTCACTAAGCGTATTGACATCTGCGATTCTCTTTTGAAACGTGAGGAAAATGATCGATTTTTGAAACGTATGATAACAGGCGACGAAAAATCGATGATCGTCTACAACAACGTCAAACGAAAAAGATGGTGGAGCAAGCGTGATGAACCTGCTGAAAGCACTTGAAAAGCAGTGAATATCTGCCACCAAAGAAAGATTATGCTGTCAGTCTGGTGGGACTGTGTATTTTGAGCTGCTTGCAAGGAATCAAACCATTCATTCAGACGTATACTACTGTCGTCAACTGGATAAATTAAATGATGCCATCAAACAGAAACGTCGAGAATTGATGAATCGCACAGGTGTTGTGTTTCACCATGATAACGCTAGACCACGTACAAGTTTGGTCACTCGTGAAAAATTGTTGCAGCTTGGATGGGATGTGTTACCATGATGTTACCACATCCACCATATTCGCCAGACCTGGCACCATCAGATTACCATTTGTTTCGTTCTTTGCAAAACACCTTGAATGGTAAAACCTTGACTGCTGATGAGGATATCAAATCGTTCTTGTAATTGTTTTTTGCTGAAAAAGATAAGAACTTTTTTGAGCGCGGAATCATGAAGTTGCCTGAAAAATGGCAAAAGATAATCAAACAAAATGGACAATATATTGTTTAATAAAGTTTTTGTTTCCCATGAAAAATTCGCCTTTTATTTATATAAAAAAAAACGCAATTACTTTTTGGCCAACCCAATAGTACATACAAAAATGATACAACCTATTTCGTAAGAAGTGATTATAACTTATATATCGAGCCTGAAAGTGCTCTGGAGAATCTGAAACTTGCGACTGTGGAATGTTCTGGCTTTCAAAGTTTAGTTAGACTGACAAATAATGTCGATTGCATCATCGTGCAATCCGCGGACTTCATTAATTCTATAATTACTTGGTTTTAGGATATTCACGTTTCTAACAACCAACATATTAAGTTTTTAATTAATTTGAACATAATTTTAGTTGCAGAGTGATGTTAATGATCGGTTATATGTGAACAAAAAATTATAAAATTACATATACAATTTGCATCTCTGGTATTCCATTCCATTCTTAAGTAAATCGTTTACGAAAAATTATAATAAAGACTCGAAACTTAAACTTTCTTTACATTACATCTCACTTTGTTAGGCGTACTACATACATGACGTTTTAATGTACAGACGCATGCATTCTTGCATACTTCTCTTTTCCTGACAATGCCATATATCTCAACGTCAGTTGGAAATGGATTCCACAGATTCTGCATCCGTTCCGCATCATAGCATATGCACTGCATTTATCGTGGTATACCACGATATGCAGTCATATTTTCCGTCTAATATCGCACATGTAACACATACATAGTTACGTCCCATTGCCGACAGACAATGTGCTCCCATTCCGATCGATTATGTGCTTTGATGAGCGATTCAAACTGTATAATCCAGCGCAAATGTATGAGAGACGCTCTTTCGAGTTAAGATCATAGCGTTCCTCCAAATCACGTGATATACGATTTGAAGATAATATAAATATCGAAATCCTTATAGAATATTTCATTGTAATATTTGTATGTATCTATCCCCATTGAAAACGTCTCAATCAAAGTGATGTCAATGTATTGGGTTGGCCAAAAAGTAATTGCGTTTTTTTTTTTATATAAATAAAAGGCGAATTTTTCATGGGAAACAAAAACTTTATTAAACAATATATTGTCCATTTTGTTTGATTATCTTTTGCCATTTTTCAGGCAACTTCATGATTCCGCGCTCAAAAAAGTTCTTATCTTTTTCAGCAAAAAACAATTACAAGAACGATTTGATATCCTCATCAGCAGTCAAGGTTTTACCATTCAAGGTGTTTTGCAAAGAACGAAACAAATGGTAATCTGATGGTGCCAGGTCTGGCGAATATGGTGGATGTGGTAACATCATGGTAACACATCCCATCCAAGCTGCAACAATTTTTCACGAGTGACCAAACTTGTACGTGGTCTAGCGTTATCATGGTGAAACACAACACCTGTGCGATTCATCAATTCTCGACGTTTCTGTTTGATGGCATCATTTAATTTATCCAGTTGACGACAGTAGTATACGTCTGAATGAATGGTTTGATTCCTTGCAAGCAGCTCAAAATACACAGTCCCACCAGACTGACAGCATAATCTTTCTTTGGTGGCAGATATTCACTGCTTTTCAAGTGCTTTCAGCAGGTTCATCACGCTTGCTCCACCATCTTTTTCGTTTGACGTTGTTGTAGACGATCATCGATTTTTCGTCGCCTGTTATCATACGTTTCAAAAATCGATCATTTTCCTCACGTTTCAAAAGCTCATGTGCTACCCAAATATCGCACATTAAAATCTCCAGATCGAAATTTAGTACACCAATTTTGACACTGCCGCAGTTTTAAAGCATCTTCGCCATATACACGACATAACTTTTTATGAGCTTGCACAGCGTTTTTCCCTTTTCGGAAGTAATAAAACAAAATATGAGGAAAATGTTCTTTTTGATTTTCCATTTTGAAATCGACGGCAAACAAACAATTGTTAACGAAATCGTGTACTTTCTTTTTCTAAAACAAGCTTGAACGGTGAGTTGTTAACCTACATAATGAATTTGCGGTTTAGAATGAAGTTAGTTACATTTCAAGACACGTATGTCCATCTATTGGAAAAAAACGCAATTACTTTTTGGCCAACCCAATATATAGGATAGTGTGATATTGTATTTAGATAAGAATAGCAAAGTTAGTGTGTTTACACTATGCAGTTATAAATCTTTATTTATTAACGGGCATACTATACATTGTCAATCATATTTGACGCAAACTTTATAAAAAGTTGTATATCGAGATATATATCGAAAAATTACGTAACATTCGTGAAACTATTGATGCTCGTCAAACAATCGCATCAGTCTTTTGCATAGAAATGTAATTTAATATGTTTAGTAAAGAGAGATAATTTTGACGTGTACTGAAAGTTTGAAACTGGATTGCGCAGCAAACTTTGCGAAAAATACAACAGCGTCACATTTGTGGCAGTTTTTTTTTATTCGAGTTGGATTATAAAATGTCTAACATCATGGAAGAGCACGGTTCTCAATGGTGCGCATCACACAAAGTAAAAGACAATCTGAGCATAACGGCAATGCAGGTGTAATTATTAATGTAACTACGAGACAACGATAATTATGATAAACTGTAATCACTATGAAAATATTATGCGTAACTGCAGCATACGCGGAAGTAAGTATGTACAAAGAATATTCTATAAGAAAAGTCTTCCAGCGATTGTTTTTGTATTTCTTTCAAATAGTATATGCATTGTACATTTGCGATTAACTTTTCCATTATTTAACTCATAGTAATGAACAACAAACAAAATATTGCAGCTCGTGCAAAAATCAACACATTTTTCCGTTATGCATTAATTTGCAATGTAATTGAGTTTATAGTTAATTTTGAGCAATAAGATTACAGTTTTGATTATAATAAAAGTTTCTGTGTAAAACATATGCAATTATAAAGAACATAAATGTGTTTCTGTTTCCATATGTTAGCGTAGAGGATATGTAATAATTTTTAGTGGAACGTAAGAATTAGTTACGTGTAAATATGCGCATTTGATTGACTCACTTTTCGCATCGCGTTACACTGAAATTCTGATATTTTATTCGCGCTGAACGTGTTTTATAAAAACATATACAGCTTGTATACACACACACACACACACACACACAAAACATATCCTTATAGCGCTTATAGTTACGATGGTTGATAATTGAAATAAGCAGTGTCAATTTTGAAAAATTTAGCAATTAAATTAATTAAATCAATCTAATATAATTTATATTTAAAACGAAAAGCATTATGCTAATATCAAACACCGACTGAAATAATGGAAATGCCAAGTTTTGGTGTACGAAACACCGTGCGTGCACATACATACTTTTTGCCTGAAATTTTGTCTCGCGAAATTTATGTGATAAGTTGCAGCAATCTCTTTAATGAAAGAATACTCGGTGGGAAATGAGGAGTGGCGAAGGAAGATTTCTCGAGAGAAGAAACGAGAGGATAATTTTTTCTTTCTCGAGTTTCGTGTTGCTACTCGGCGGCACAATGGCTTTTACGCGACCATCGTCGTGTCCGCATTATATATAATGCTATCGTTACCACAGACTTCGAGTCAATGATTTTTCATTGTGGCTATAATGTAACACGGCTTATACCAACTTCTTCTTTGTGCGTGATACTAAACTCGTCCCAAAATAAAAACATTTTTAAACAGTAAATAGTCTTGACCATCGTGGTCCGGGCATGGTGAAAAGCTCCTAGAGCTTAAAAAGAAATTCCCCGAAGAAATGTATCGCTTAGAAATACAACCACGAATTGGAGTAATCCTAGGTAATCTTCTCACGATTTTTGCTCCTTTTCTAACGTTGTTAACGTAAATGGAAGCAGTTCCGTTCTATTAAGAGCCGTACCTGATCATCTTGAATTCCGGGTTTAAAGTTTGATTTGTTTATCAATGGCCAGACTTGTTGAAATGTTTTGAAATGCGGTATATTTCTCAATCAACTCAATGATACCTTTTTCTCATCAAAAGCACTTTGTAAAATAATTTCACATCTATGGTGTCGATAGGAGATCTTGTCCGATTTTCTGTTCTAAAAGAATACATGCGTCTTGAAAACGTCCAGTATTAGATGCTGTAATATCGAAACAAAGTGCTTGAACTTTATCGCACAGTTTCCACTCATTTAGGAGTCTATGAAAGCTTATTGGTCCACTACTAGAAGAAATAGCAGGAATGCTCAATAGTTTTTGAAATATGCTTGAAATCCTTTGATTGGACCACTGTGCATCTACAAGATTTATCGAGGAGCTCACTGGTGTACTTAAAAGTACTATACATCAAATTCTGATCGAGAAGTTAGGGAAACGGAAGGTCTGTACGGCATGCTACGTACCACAAACGCTGATGGAGGATAAAAAACACCGCCAGAGTGCAGCACTGCAAAGACATGCTAAGAACGGCCGATATTGATTCGAATTTCATGAAAAACGTCGTAACTGGTGACAAATTATATTTTCAATATGAGCCACTTTCAATACGGCGGAGGACGGAATGTCATCATATCCGAAGAAAGTGCACACGCAAAAGAGCCGAATCAAGACGTTGCGCTCATCGTTTTCTTTGATTATATTTCACATTGATTTCTATTTCATCTTGTATCTACTAATGCAAGGAATCGTCCACAAAGAAATTTATATCGGAAGCTCGAGTGATTATTTGGGTGTTGTTCTGAATCGTTATGAAATAAACGATTCAGACAGGATTCTTTGAGTTCCATCTAAGAGCAAGCGTTTTGGCAACTTCTATATAATCATCGGCGGATAAAAGAAAATCGTAGTGTTCGAACACTCCCCGTATTCATCTTCGTTTCCAGCACTCAAAAGTATTGACTCAAAAGTAGCGTATTTTGAATAAAAAAAAAAGAAACTAACAATAATTAACGTCGTATGTTTTTCAATATTTTTACCAGTTGCAACGCACTTGGGTAGACCGTGTATATGTCAAAAAATCTATGTTAGACATCGTATTTTATTCAAAACAGTAAATTTTCTACGCAGCCGCCAAATTTTGCTTAGCAAAATTTATATTACGGTACAAGTTGCAATTCACCCATTACGAGATTGCCGTATTTTAGTCCGTTATCCGAAATTGCGTCGCATCTGCCTTGTATCGTTCTATACAAAAGAACTGATATGTGTCGCGCACACGTGTCGAAGATACAGATATTTGATCCGTTATTGAATCTAACATTGCAAACTTGACCTGTCAGGTACAACGAACGACGCATTGCAAAATTAAAAAAATGTGGGCGTCAATGTCCATATGCGGGTCAATAATCGATAAACGAGATATATTGTAATCAGAATTTCAGAATTTTATCGCATCGCCGATTCAATAAAATTATTATCATTATCATTATTGTTGTTATTGTTGTTATTATTATTATTATTATTAACAAATTTGTTACCACGCACCACGTATGATGGACCGGTCTCTTGTAAGAGGCTACATATACACAGCGTTCTTTTTTTGTTTTACTTCTCATTTCATTTTTCATTTTATTAAAGACAAATAAAGTTCATCTCCTAAGTAAAAAAGAATGTGGGGTATTCTTTGCTAGTGAAAATATATTTAGTAGTGAAAAGTTAGAATCTTAACATGTTAACCTTCTGTGTGGTTTTATTATAAATTATTCGAGAAGCGCAGGTGTGTATTTATAAAACGTAGGATATTGAAAAGAATCCAAGTTTTATTTCAACTCACGTAAAATTAAGTCTCTAAGAATCGAGTGGCGCGTTGTGCATCATTTGATACTTGTTCCATAATTTAATAACTGCATTATCAATTGCACATTGTGCGATCAATTTTTGCAACTGATGACATTTCACTAATACTTCTATTTCATCTTGCATCTGGTAATAATTTCCAACCGGACACTAACAATAAGCAGAGATGAGTTTATCATTTCTCCTGAAATATGGTTACAATAATCACGCAAACAAAAACGAATCCGTATCGTACGATTTAATATCATAGATTTATTTGCGTAGGTTCCGTGCGCTAAAGAATCTACGTAATTTAAAAAAGGATACATTTATTTATAAATATTTCATGTTAAGATACATATCCAGCTTCATCAAACTTCACGTATAGAACGACCATGTAACATCGCTTATTCCAGCAACTCTATTAACATTAAACGTGTTAAATTAAAATCAATCGATTTTCGTTAGTGAATAAGCGCATTCCGACATGAATGCTCCTCGACGGAATCCTCTTTGAAAATTGGCCGATTTGGAAATTCACAATAAAAGTTCGTCAAATAAATATTCCTGACTCATCAAAGCGTCATTATCGCCTCGCGCCTGATTGGGATGAATGGATAATTGGATTTAACGCTAATTGCGTTGGGAACAAACAGGTATCGTAATGTGGGAAAAAGCAGTCATTTTTCACTTACGTGAAAATGTCATCCTATTTGTCTTCGCGTATTTTATCCAGTGTGACGCGTTTAAATTTCAATCATGGAAACATCCGCGCGGAACATTAATGTTTTGAATGTTTATATGCAAAGATGTTTTTTAATATCAATCTTTTTTACATCAATTTCCCATTTGTCAATCTAATCATTATGTACATTTTTCTTTTTTTACATGTGATGGATCAATATCTCCATTCATACGATATGAAATATAATATATACGTGTTATAGTACTGATGACACATAAATTTTCATGAAACGAGAATTAAACTTTCTGATGCAATTAGACGAAATGTAATTAATTAAACATTAATCGTAAAATTGCCGAAATATTTTCCATGCCTTTTACCTTGCAAAACTTTATTCAGTTTTCATCCATATGTTGATACGTTCGTTTTTACATCGCCATTGAGGGAGGAACGCCCATACAATGATAATTTTCAAGCTGGATCGGTGCGTAGATCGTCGTGCGTCAGCAAGCTCAATTATTCAACCTTTCGAATAGTGGAACAAATTGTGGAAGTCACGTAAACGTTCTTAATTTTACGCGCTATTAATAATCCCCAATTTATAACGATAACAAGTGAAGATTAATGAAACATCAGGACAATTTTAATTCACTGATAATTGAAAATTTGCTAAGCGTGCCAATTACATTATCTATTACATCGTGTAATTATCTGTTAAGTATCGAAATTACGTTATACGCGGATAATATACACCACAGTGTATTGAATCATTACGACCCGTAGAAAGGTCACAAGCACATTACAAGCGATATTTTGCACGGACACAATTTCATGTACATGGTCTGTCCAGACTTTGGTGCAGTTGAACTTTTTAAATCTTTTCCTGCAACGTTACCTCTCGAGTGTTTACGTTATAAAGTTTGACATTTCAGCTATAATCCGAAAAATTTCAAGGCATTTAACATGTCTGTAAATGATTTTGACGTTAAATGTGACAGTATCTTATCGATGCTTGTCGAAAGGAACATACTTCGTACCGTTGACGAAGAATTAAAAATACGCCAAAGTAGAGTACTGTAAAGACATATTAAGAGCCACATATAAAACGGCAGAAGAATCAAGACGTTGCTATACCGTTTTTTTCGATTCGAAAGGAATTGTCCACAAGGAATTCATACGGGAAGTTCAAATGCTGATTATTATTTGAATGTACTGAATAGTTTCTGAATAGTTGCTAAATAGTCCTGTTTCCACAAGGATGCTTTGAGTTTGGTCTAAGTATCGAGAGCAAGGGTCGCTTCTGTTCGATAATCGATTCGATTGTCCGGCGAACAAATTCAAGATTCTGGCCAATAAAAGCACAGTACACGAACACCTCCTCTGTTTATTCACCTGATTTGGCTCCGTGTAACTTCTGGTTATTCCAAAACTTCTAGTTGATAATGAAAGGAAAGTGTTACGACATCATTCAGGACATTTAGAGGGCTTTGACCGCGATTTTGGAAGCGATTCTGAAAATGGAGTACAGTGAATGCTCCGAAAAATTTTCAAATCGCTTTCAGGATTTGTATTGACTCAGAAGGAGTGTATTTTGAATAAATAAAAAAAACAAAAGAAAATAATTGACGTTTTGTATTTTTTCGATCCCAATCCAGAGTCTGGACAGACCGTGTACACCCGATGCGTCTCTTGATGGTGACTTTATCATGTCCGATTGAAAGTAACTTCCCCTTTAACGAAGCGAAATGTAATTTCGTTATCGATTTGCAGTGATGCGATTTCACGTTACGCTAGGAACACTGGAAAGCCACAAAAATGAGGTAAAGCTTTTTCATCGTAGATATGAAAAGGAAATGTATTGAAATTAATTAACTGCAGAAAATAATACTTGCCACGTAGTACTTATGAAATTAACACGTTGCAATCGCGACACTGTATTCAAGTTTTTTCCGCTTTTCAAAAATCAAAGAGAGAACGTTTTATAATCTCGTAATTACGCGAAAAGATTTTTAAAACTCGTAAACTTTTTTTATAAAACTTGCACAGAATAATGCGTTCGCGCGAAAATACAACGCTCGTCACGCAGAAGATCCTCGCGATGTAAAGGAAGGACACGGACTGAAAGGAAGGTTCGTAACAGATGTGGTGTGCTGTTAAGTATCCCAGTATAACATCGGGGCAGGTGAGTTCGAATTTCGTTAGGTTCAGGACCGTATCACAAAACTAATAGATTACAAGTTCACATTAGATTGCTATACATTTCAAACATTTCATTCAACAGCCGATTTTTCAAATATATTACTAGTTTTCGACTTGCAAAGCAGAAATACGTAAAAATTATTGCATTATTACGATTTCAAAGCGCGTAATATTTCAAAGTTTAAACATAAATCCGATATTCAAAGGATAAAAACAAATAAATATCAATATATCGTAACACATCAAAAACGCGAAGCAGAAACGTACTTTTGATATTCATACCTTTCATTTATCAAATCTTTTGTTTTTATTGAATGACGTGTTAATTTTTTCTTTTAAGCTTTAAGGAATAGAATGATATAAAGAATTTAGTTAAAAGAGTTTTAGTCAAAAATATTAACAGCATAGATAGTTGGAGAACATGACACAAATTTAAGTTTGTTAATTTTCAAAGTTGGTTTCTTTTACATTCTCGTACCGCAGTCATTAATCGTACAGCGAACATGCATTTAATTCAATTATGTCTATGTAAAAGTCTGTAATAATCATTATCTGTTTCTGTGCTGGGAATTTATTAATAACTTTCACGTTAGCGGTACGAAAATAATAGAAATTATCTGCTATTGTACCGCATTTATTACATTATTTATTAGATTATTTATTACATTATGTTTTCGCGCACACTCTTTTAGGCTTCATGAAAAAAACTACTAACTGCTCAATGCACAAAGATTCACCTATTTTCTAAGGTAATCATGTGTAGGTCGCGACCGTGTACGGCAAGAAAAACCGGTCATTATTTTTTTCCTCCATAATATCACTCGACTTTTCCAAACTTTCCTGATATCGCGTTAGCGATGTGTGTGAGCAAAAACGATTACCGCATTTTCTCCTACGAACGCATGCGAACGAATATGTAGAATTATTGAGACACCCGTTATATCGGTACCTGCATCGCAGGTGCCGCCCTTTTCCGGAGTATTTTTCTCACATGGCAGAAGGGTGAACAGTGAGTCTCGTAACGGAAATTTTTAGAGCGCTTATAATTTCATGCAGAATTTGAAAAGAACGGAAGTAGGACAATTACGATAAGAGAACAATCGCTAGTCCACGTGATTTTCTTGCGTTTGTAACCGTCTCTTTCCGTTAAAAACTCTGCTTAAATTAAAATCTTCCGTGTGAGCATGCGAATTAATTAGATAATCAAGAACTTGTCCGGTGTAAGTCGGGTTTGATACAGGTAACTGAGAAGGAACGATCGCTTTGAGAATTCGTTTGAATAACTATAATAAATAATTGTAACATATAAGTGGACGTGAAATGAAAAAAATCAAAATTGCTAAATGTCGTTATTATGATGTTTTGTCTCACATTGCGGAATAGAACACACAGATTTACTATATATATGAAGATTTTCCGGATTTTGTGCAATTCAAGTTAACCTGGTTTAGATAAGGTAGATCAGATATCACGCAAATGGGAAACGGAGAGATAGGTGGGAGATAGGAAAAAGTAAGAACAAAGTAAGGAAGAAGTTACGATCATAAAAAGAAATTTGATTTTCCTACAAAACAGGTTGTATCAAACATTTGTATCAATTAAACAAATACTAAAAATGTCCAGTATAGAAAATTGAATAGTCCAGTGTCTCCCACAGTCCCACTTTTATTTTCTGCTACATTGCGTAGCAGCACGCGAGAAGCAGAGTGTCGAGACAAATGCGAAAGGCGTAGATGACAAATATAGGATGGCGGCTATATTGCAACTCAGAAATAAATAAAAAATTTCTTAAAATTTAACAAATAAATGTAATAAATTTTAGTTCCATTAAACATTGTAATCCACATAGTATATTGTACGTATAGCCACACTATGTCTATGTCACTTACGTTTTTCGCGTCCATCTTGAGTGACTGTTCTCACTCGAAGTCCAAGACATAGTAGAGATAGTAGAGATGTTTGCGCTATATCTCTTATAATTCAATTTCGATGGAATCAGTTAAGAAAGAGAAGAAAGTGACTTCAAACAAAATCTGGGAAAATCTCATTTCCGCTTGTCGCTTCTGATCTAATTCTTCGACGGTTGTGTTCAATATATTTGCATAATTCAATCTTATGACGTGTGGGTCTGCATAAACGATGCATAATATTAAGTCTTCTTTTAATTATCTTGACGATAATTGCGGTGTTTTCATCTAAAACCTGATGTCAAACAAATATCTTAAATAAAACTTGATTTTATATAAATTAATGTTTTATATTAATAATTAATTGGAAAATATAATTACCGTACTCAAATTATTATTGTCGCCGTTATAATCACAAATACATGTAGAAAATTTCTTTTGCACTATTTGTGGATATAAAAATATTAAGAACTCAGGTTTGTTTTTCGAAATTAGTGGTAAAAGTTTGTCAAGATAGGTCGAGAGATAGCACAGAGATGTATATTTCATTCCCAGTGACATAATTAGAAGACGAAACAATCGGTAAATCAAACAGCGATGATTTAGTGACAGTGATTGGGGGGTAGATATAAGAGACGTTATTAAAAATGAAAAAGGACTCGGATCGCTTTATCTTTGTCATTTATATGCACAAAATATATGCACGTGTGCTTTTATTCGGCGCGTGTGTCGACCCTTATTCCGCCCTATTAAATCATTTTGCTCGGTTTCGTTTAAGTTAGTTCGTAGCATGCTTGAAGAGAGATGACGTGCGAAATCGTCAGTACCTGTCTTTTAGCCGGAGCTGAAGTTTGCTTATAACCACTTTATATTAAAGGGGAACATTTAATAGGGCGGAAGATTCCACGAAAACGAAATCCTTTATAGGGACAGAAGATGAAGCTTATATCGGATCGGATAATCGATCGGATTCCGATCGGAAGTTACTCTCTCAGGTTTCTTTGATCAACCATTCGGCTTTCGAATATTCATTGCGAAGTTTGCGAATCTCGCGCGTGTAAAGTTTCGAATTATAATATATGAATTACGTAGATACACACACGCTCTTTCAATCGAAAACGAGGTGTCACCATATCATTCTGGGATGAAAGTCGGTCTCCGAGAGACACGCACACACTCGATATACGGTTTAACCCTCTCGGTCGAGTAGCGAGATTTAATTGCATTTTTTGTTAAATAGCTCATAATTCGCTGGGTAATCGGATCGATCAGTCCGGGGCATTCATCGTGAATTCCTTTCGTTAAAACTCACCGGCGGCGCCGTGCACGTTGTTGCACCAAATGCAGAAACCGGTTTGTGCCGCGCGACGATTCCCGATGCATTCGTGCTGCTCGTGCGGTCCTCCGCTCTCAAAGCGTTCTTTCGCCTATTTCCATCGCAAACGAATTTCCCGAGAATTTCGACGTTTTTTTGCAGCATGTCGTGTTTGCCATTGATCGGTCACAAAAACTCAACGATACAACCAACGTTAACTCGATCCTCTCGGAGTATCTATGATGGAAGAATCACTCGACGGTCCTCGGGCTTTGTTATCAAGTGCCACAAAACTGAACCTTCCAATTTCCTCCTCAATATGCAAATCCGATTTGTTGCGTAACATTGCCGATATATATATGCGTCGATAGAGACGATTTTCGAACAAGTATTTGTACTAATTGGCATCCTTTCACTTACTGCATCACTGATTGACAAGTCGCCGAGAAACCGATGTTGTTTCACATAATTTCGTGTCCTAATTGTTATTAGTTGATATCGAAAAACAGACAATTTCTCCCATCCCTCTATATACAATGACGTAACTGTAAAAGTACCTAGAAAGGTGAAAGAAATAGCAGAAAAGTCGCCGAATTTTCAAAGTAATCGGTGATTCGTAGTCGCGATTAAGAAGAATTAGTTTTCAGGCCGCGTATACGAAGCACACGTGTTTCTCTATCACGCGTGATAACTGCTCGGGCGTTCTTTGTTCACTATCGCAAACCTTTTTCGACGGAAACTCTCGCAATACATGCGAGCGATCGCCGCGGACGCCGCGGACGCCGCGAACTGTGGAGGCCGTTCAGACGTGCGACTCGCCAAGGCAAACGTCCTCTTTCCTTCTTCAAACAGGAGGACATAAACAAAACACGAGAGACGATTGGCTGAGGAGAGTGAACCGTTCGGATCGGTATATCGCGCACCTCGCCTAAGGTGTATGCTTTCTGGTTTCATCATTTTTTGGCGTAATCGAGCATGCAAACCTGTATATCGGATATATTATTTTGCAGACTAGAGTCTTCGAATATTTTTGTTCTTTTGAAAATTTTTAAATCGATTATTTCGATCAGTTATAATTTTTTCTTTCTTTTATTAGACATAGATTAATCACAGTATCGATTTGCAATGATCAATTAGGTAAAAGTTGAACATTTCCCGAATTCTAACTTAATTGAGAAGAAATTATTATATATTGATTATACATTAAATTGAATGTGTATCAATATGATACATTAAACATATTTCATATAAAAAGTATTTCGTTGATCAGAAAGTTTGTGCGGATTTTCTTAGCAAAGTTCGAACAAACATTCGTATATTGTATAAGAATTAACGCAAAGTTTTGTATTTGAATTTTGTTGAAACAATCCTGCACACAGATCTTCCGGTAACGCACAACTCTGTATATTTGAAGTTTGCTAAAAACATTCGCATGGTCCTTCTAATTAACTCAATGATAAACAATGAATTTAATGTGTGATGGACCTAATTTCTTTCCAAGCATATTGTTTTTACTTGAAAAGAATTTTTCAACTTGAGAAACCACGCGCTAAGAAATTGTTTAATTTGTCAAAATAATTACGAGTGTGGCAGAAATTACACATGGTACACTATGTATAAGTGTCCAGTGAAACTTGATAACAATACCGTTCGCATACAATTTAACTTTAAACCACGGCAGTTTCTGTTGCGGCACGAAACTTTCTATGACGAGTTTGAGCGTAAGAATTCTGATATTTTCTGGAATATATATATATATATATATATATAATAATTTTGATATAAATCGTTGTTACAAACAAACTATTCTCATTGCGGTAATGTGATTACTAATATTTTTTTGTAGTTTCTTCTAAATAAATTTATTTATATCGCTTCCAAATGAATAAAAATCTCTTATCAGACATTGATACATTTTAAATAACACTGTGAAAAGTATAAAATATATAGAATATTTAATAATTAACTTTTCTATTTATGTCTGGCAAAATAATTGTAATTAGAATCTTGAAATATTTGCAATTGAAGGGGGAAATGAAAGAAAGAGCAAATAAAATAACGATATGCATTTCATGTAATAACTTACCAACAATTGCCCTATGTCCTTTTACTCTCCTGCCGATGTTGGGTGATACCAGGCTCAATCTGTCACCTCTCACACCTAATAGCGGACTTGGATTTCTTCTTGGTAGTGGGTGCTCGACAAATAAGCCATAGCTACTGCCAGCACTCACACTGTTACTTCCACTGACATATCCTATTCCTCCTGTCAACCCCCATTCCGCCACGCTGTCGATCGAACTACTCCTTGGCAGACAGGAACTCGTCGTAATATAATCTCGTCTGTGTCAATTAATGTCATTTAATTATGTAAGGAATTCGTGAGAACATGAAACGTTTTATATTATCTAACAGGTAATCCAAGTCTTTCGTTTTCAATAAACAGATTAAAGCCATTGATTTACTAAAACAAACTATCCTTGTAAATTCCATTCATAGCAGATTTGGGATTATCTTCTAGACTAATTTCATTACGTTTACGAATGAAAATGACATGATACTCCTTCCATCCATGTCCGGATATTTTGCTCGTGAAAAATTAAAGAACTTGATGACAAGTCGATGTATAATAATTTATTGGGAAACTGATATTATTCGAGTTCAATCAGGACCATTATTCTTTGGGTCGATCATTGGATCGACTTTCTGAAATGCTTGCTCACTACGGAAATTATCTCTGATCAATTTATAAGTTTCTTAGAAAAAGCAATTGTAGATATAAAAAATGTGTTTTTTATCTCTAGTTCGCTCATGAAAATACGAGATTCTGAATTACATATACATACATAATACTTATTTCAATATGATTAAATCAGATCGAGTCAGTTGCCTGATGGTAATAATTCCTGTATTGCGACGGATTAAATCATCGGATTTGATCATCATCGCATGATAAATAACAATATTTACAGTAACTTTCGTGACGTACCTTTCCCAAGACAGCCGTCGTGGAATTTCATCGCTCGGAGTGAAGCTCGGCCTCTGGTTTAAGAGTCTTGCAAGCCTGTTGAAAGGTTGTGAGCCGCTGATACTGGAGGTAGACAGCCTGCCGCTTCTTGTTGAGTGTTCCTTGAAGGA
This sequence comes from Ooceraea biroi, assembly GCF_003672135.1. Taxonomy (NCBI): domain Eukaryota; kingdom Metazoa; phylum Arthropoda; class Insecta; order Hymenoptera; family Formicidae; genus Ooceraea; species Ooceraea biroi. Next base: position 16,777,145 of record NC_039511.1, read on the forward strand.
TTCTCTGCTCGCCGGACCAGAATCGGAAACGCGGCGTTCTATTAATTCAAAGAAAATATAACATGGAGAGATTAAAACAAATTTTTCGGAATTCAAGATTCAATAGCAGAGAAAAATCCTTTGATGATTCCTATAACATTTTTATGGCTAACCATGCGCTTTCGAGTAAATGAGTTTTGTATTGCTTTTCAAACTCCGGCAATTCCGCGTTCCGCGATCAGATTTGTTTGGTAACGATATCTAATTTTAGTATTTGTGTATCTATGAAGTTTTTTCTAATTAGAGAATGATCTGAATCAACTATATGTAAAGTGTAAACTATGAAAATAAACATTATTATATTTTTATTTACCTACTGAATAGATTCTACGACATATGTCATGTCTATACATACTATATGCTTTACCTATCGCGTCATCCGTAAAAGATATTCTCGGCGTAAGAAGCTTCGCGCAATAGGAAGTAGTACTTCCGCGCTTTGCGCAAACAGTATTATCCGTAATCGGTTGAACGACTGAGATCCCCGTTGTTAGTGCTGGAAGAACAAAATCAGTATGAATTGTCTGCGCGTATAGTGAATTGAATGATAGATCTTTACACAAATTACTTTGAAAGTTATAAAATTACAAATTCAGAATAGCAAAACTCAATAGCTGCCATCGTCGCGGTTAAAATCTCTGCGGTCAACAACGAACGACAGCATCACCGGCACTGTATTAGCATTATCGAGAGCAACGTCTCAACAATCAACGTTGTTAATATCAAATATGACGCCGCACTGGCGTTTGTCTATTCTTGTACATACACCTATATTATAGTACACGTACATTAATTGCATCATTAATGAATTTAATCACTATTTAAAAACTATAGTTGCTTTCACTTAAAATTGTATTAAAACGGATGGTTTTGGGACACTCTTTATAAAATATGAATAATGACAATATTTGTGTGAAAACTGTAAAAACGCGGTAAAGATGAACCCTTACCATTGTAACGAGCATCAATTTGAGCTTGCAGTATATTAAGGCCGGGTGCAACAATAGCTGGTAGAGTTCTGGATCGCATAAGCGGTGCTGGACGTCCGTCAGGACGTCGTGCTGATCTGATTTCGGGTTTGCATTCTGGCACAGGTATACTGCAAAAGAATGCTTATTTTTATGGAATTGGTTACTATTGTTACTTTAATAATTTGGTGTCACCATCATTATATCTCATGTCTATTGATAAATTATTGAAAAAATGTTATAATATATTAATAGTAAATACGCGCATTTGTTGATTACCTTGTTTTCACGATATACGTAAATGTATAATGAATTGAGTGCATTAATAGAATATCTCTATGTTCGTTTTATTTCGCTGTTTCTTTTTTTCTACTGAGAATATAGAAATAAAATAGATTGCAATTCCATAATAATTTATCGTATTACGTTATAACAATAAAAATGATAAACTACTAAAATTTGCAGAAATTAAATCTACACTTCAATTATTTCAGCACAGTGTACTGTGTACCATGTCATGGCGTTTGTACTTGAGCTTTTACTGTGTCGAGTAGTATATAACATTGTGTCGCAGTTGGAACACTCCATGTTGGATACAGTGTCATCCGTGTAATTTGCTGGAAAACGCCCACAATAAGCTAGGCTTATTAAGCATACTTTTAATGCGCTGAAAAAGGTGGTGAATCGATCGATCCGTTGAGTGAAATAGCTCCAAGTAACTAGGAATATTATAGTCCGTCTATCTCCGCGAAAATAATTTTCCTGGCGCATCTGTTTTTCCGACTTTGTTTTTTCTTTATTTTACGTATTAATTACGAAACTCGCAACGACTGGTCAATTAAATTAATGGGTAAACGCTTACCTTTTCTCCTTTCGCTGTTGCTTCTTTTTTTTGAATGCTTTCTTCACTCTCAGAAGCAAGAAAGCGGCACGATCGATGGTTAGGCCTGGTGAAGCCTTATCGCCACTCGACATCCTACGTCCTAATCCTCCCAATACCTGTACAAACATTATCGAAGATACAATTAGTATCTTATTGTTGTAACTCATAATCTATAAAGCATTTCGTTGATAATCGTTGATTCTAGCTGTTTCCCGCTTATAAAAATAATACAATTTTCATTTTGTCTACTGTTATTATATGTAGACACATCAAATATTATCCGATCATAACAATGTGCATACACTGACTACGAATGACTGTACTTGAATGTAATATCTATAAATAAACGTGCAGATCAATTATAGGTTTTGCATCTCAATTGCTAAGCATCTTGATAACTGACTGTGAGTTATCCGGAACTGTTATGAGCGAGAACAGTTTGAAATTACCATTGCTCCAACAATTCATCCATTTATCCGATCAGGGAACGACGTACTTATTCTTCGAGTTTTGTCGAAATAAAGGATGATTTTGTAACTGCATTTTATAAATAATGGCAAACATAATTGAGAAATAATGGAAATTGAAAACAATTCTTAATTTACTACGATAAAGATATTCTTTGGAGAAAGCTTTTAGTCGTCAGCAGCTAATGCTAAACGTTTTCAAACAAGTCGCTATCACAAATTTTGCAAGTAGTGCGAGTGAATTATACGATTCACTCGTGTAAATAAATAAATCTTGATAAACAACAGAGCATTGCACACACAATATATTACTGACTGACGTAACGTGGACTTTAAAAAATTACTTTTTCAAAAAAACGATAAAAAAGACGTCACAAATAAGTATGCTACGAATTACTTAAATCTAATTTTCTAATATCAGAAAACTGCAGTAGAAGTATAAAGAAAGTCTTAAACAAGAAATATTTCATAGATCACTCGTTGTTATAGATGATACGTTCAACATAGTTTATATTGTTTACGCATAAACGTAGACTTTTAATAGTTTACGGTTCAAGTAAATGTTCAACCCCACTTAGAAATTAATTAATTCAGCCATTATGTAAACACGATAATCGTGCTGTGGCGTTCAACTAGAAGCTAAACATAAATGTTACTCGATTCGTCTTGCCACGTGAACTTTGCGAGATTATTGCGTTTCTCAATATTGTTTCTTAAATGACGAATCGTATCTTTTTCTTTAAATACGTTTATGTATTTAACAAATGTATATGTCAATATTGATGTCTATGTACACAAATCTACACAAATCGCAATAAAGATTATGCAGAATTGAGCTGCTACAAATTAAATTATCCGAGAAGTAAACGTAGTTTCATTTTATTTATGAATACTGAAGAACGCAGAAAATTATTTGTAATTTAAAAAGAGAGGTCTGCAAAAGGAATTGCTAAAGAATTTCCAATAAGAATAACACAAGTAAATAAAACTGTAGCAAATTGAGAAACTTTGCAAGAAAAAAGAAAAACTAGAAGATCCTTGAGAGAGAGAGATAATCTTGATTCTACTACTAGAAATGTTCAAAACATTTTGGCTCCTTCTTTTCAGCCTTAGATAAATAGTTAACAGGTGTTAAATATTATGTTTAAATAATTATTCATATAATTTCTGTTGATATTCTAACAGGCAAAACAAGATAAAATATCAACACAATTCGAGATGAGCAATTAGAGATATAGAGTGTGTTAAAATTTTTTAAAACAAAAATTCTAATACAGAAATATCTCGAAAGTATAACAATCGTTAAATGGAAAGCGATTAAAGTTCACTAATGACAAAACTGAAATTTCGCGCGCTCGAGTATGTCGAAATGTCAGAACATGTTACTATTTATTTTATATTATATAAGAGATCACAAGATTTTGCTTTGCATAAAAGCAAGTGTTCCATTGTGTGATATTGCAATAATTTAGATAGTTATTAATAATTGAGATAGTTATGTTCACGCACATATATTACTATATTTTTTTTGTAAAAGAATTTATCTTTATTTTCCATAAAATTTTCTTTTATGTAAGCTTCGAATAATGTAAGTAGAGCTGAAAACTTACTTGTCGCATAAACGAGGATGTAATTTAATTCTCTCTTGTTAATTTATTCTTTCAATTATCATATTACATTTATTCCTCTATTTCCACACTTCTGCGAAGAGAAATTCACTAAAACTGTATATGCGTATGAAAGAACACTTGTGTGTTCCTGTTAATTACTTTAATAAAGATAAGATCTTTATCATATTGTTACATTATTCTTGCATCTATTCACCACACACTAATGGAAAAGACGATATCCTTAAACCATTGAATTCTTGCTGCAAAACATTTTATAGAAAAAGATATTCGCATGAAATTTTACATTTATATATTTTGGTCATATAAAAATAAATATCCTTTTTTAGATGAAGATTTATATCAGTGTAAAAAGCATCTCTATCGCCGCTACAAGTTATTATTGTACAAACTTATCTGCAATCTGCAAATAATTTATATTATAATACTATTGTAAATTTGCTAGAGAAATGATAAAAAACGCAATTTGCTTTCGTTAATAACGCGAAGATGAAATGATTCTGTTACGCGTTACATTTATCTCTTCCAACCCCATATTCTCGTGGTGCGAGCGCCTAATGGGCGCCCTCACCCTCTTCAGCCTCGGCACTCTGCACATTCACGATAACTCACGATCAACAACCAACCTTTTTGCTTGAAAATATTTCGATACAGTACCATCCGCGTAAGCAACGGTAGCTGTCACGCATATTCCAGTAGCGCGTTCTGCGAGAAATCCAGTCTGATGAGAGATGGTCGCGCGTTGGACGGATTTTTACGAGCGTAACAATTCGATCCAAGTTCTTCTTCTTTGGCGAATGAAAATCCGCATATAACAACTAACCGTATAATGACAGTTATATACACAATAATAACATATTACACGCGTCGCGACGTCCAGTCACAAACTGTCAGCCTGCACCTCGACGGAACGTCGAAGCGATGCCCGAAGACGTCCGACGATGACCGACGACGCCTCCGTACTGCCACATATATACTTTATCGCTGGAAATTTGCTGCAATTTCCTACGGATCTCCGCACTGGAGAGAATCGCGTCCGTTAAATTACAACTTGAGCGTTCTCAATAGAGAGGAAAGATATCGTCACTTGGTTATTTTCAACGATCGATCATCAAAAAAACAAGCTTTCAAATGTCATTTAGCCATTTATCGACAACATTAAACTTGAGCATTGAAATCGCTGTAATGTTAGTACATTTCTGCTCGCCAAAACTGTGTCCGGTTTATTCTATGCCAAGCAAATCTTACAAATAATTATATAAATGTTCTTTTAAATTATATTTTATATATTTTAGGGCTGCAAAACTTTGTACAAGACATTTCTGCAAGGGCAGATATGCAAGTATAATCACAATTACTATATATATAGTACATATATCGAATCAATTACATTGCTCATTTTAAATGAGAATAATCAACGAAAGATTATCTTCCACGTCAATAAGAACATGTTAACGATACAAAAGCTCTTTAAACTACGAATGTAGTAATATTCTACGCGCATATCGGAAGACACGACGAGATATCAGCGAGACCCACGTACACCAAATAATTTCCAAAAAACGTTTGTCTTTAAAGAATTCAATTATATTACCTAAATGTAAATTCTTCAATGACTTTTCTTCTCGCACAATCATGGCCTTGATGAGGAGGATGGCCGAGACCGCCATCCTGAGCCCACTGAGACACGCGGCAGCCAGTCAGTCTGTTCCACCAATCGCTGTCACTCTGTGGGCTCAACATGGCTCCACCAATCAGGACGTCGATTTCGCTTGAACCTTTCGATAAAAGCTACAAGTTGATTGGCTACACGATTCTCGGATCGAGATCTCGGATCGATTTCTAGCATCGTAAACACAAAGAGCCGACAGAGAGTGTAAGATTATAGTAATATACTGAAAGGTGGCGCTGGCGTAGCAGCGTGAAGACAGCTTCGCATGTATGCGACTCAACTTGTCGAAAAATGTGCGAATCGCTACACTGTATCCGTTGGATGATATTTGTAATTGAACGCACGTCGGGCCTAAGGCATACAGGACAAGCGGCAGCGGCGGCTAATCATCGTCTTGCTTTTCCGATGCGTATATTTATTATTATCAGAGAAGCAAGACGGTGATTGGCGACCGCGTTGCCGCTGCCGCGTCCTATGTGCAGGAGCCCTAAGGTTCCGTGCTTCCGCCCAAAGTCGGGATAGGATCAGGATTCAGTTTGCAATCATGGCGGATCCATTGAGTTTGCTGCGACAATACAATGTTAATAAAAAAGAGATAATCGAACGGGAAAATCAGATTATATTCGGAGAATTCTCCTGGCCAAAGAATGTAAAAACCAATTATCTGACTTATGGGTGAGTGTTGTTATCTGCAACCAATGTAAAAACTCTCATAATTTGCTTGGGTTTTATCTTCTTATATTTATTTTGGCAAACTAAAATATAAAATTCACGATCAAAATCAATTTTACTTACTTACTTTAATTTGTCGGAAAAAAAGCTAAATGTTTATTACAAAACAGTTTATAATAAAAATACAACTAGATAATTCACGTGTTTTATTTAGAAAAGGAAAATGAACAAGCATCTCAAAGTAGAATTCTCTTACATCTCTTACATTTGCATTTTTCAGGAAAGTACGTGCGTTGCTTCCGATTTCTGTTTTAGCTCTGGAAAGGAAGGCACACCCAAGGAATATTATACGCTGGAATGCCTGTTATTCTTGCTCAAACATGTTCAGCTCACGCATCCGGTGTACGTACGACAAGCAGCTGCGGAGAATATTCCGGTGGTACGGCGACCTGACAGGAAGGATCTATTGGCCTATCTCAATGGTGAGACCGCCACGTCAGCCGCCATAGACAAGTCTGCACCGTTAGAGATCCCGACACAGGTGAAACGTGCCGCTGAGGATGGCTTAGAAAGCGGTTCCTCGAAAAAGCCTCGCTTCGAGGAGACCCACGTGCAGAAGGTGAAGGAGCAACTAGCGGCGCGTTTAGATGCCCCTAAAGAAGCATCGGTCACAGTCGACAATATCAAGTCGCTCTCGGAAGCGATGTCGGTGGAAAAGATTGCGGCGATCAAAGCAAAGCGTTTGGCGAAGAAGCGCACCACTATCAAGGAGAACGATGACATCGGTATGGGCTCGGATCTGCGCGTTATTCTTGATATGGACGTGGACGACACGAAGGACATCGTGTCGCGCGAAAGGCAGTGGCGGACGCGTGCTACTATTCTGCAAAGTACTGGCAAGATCTTTGCAAAGAATATCTTTGCGATTCTGCAGAGTATCAAAGCGCGGGAGGAGGGCCGGCAGAAGGGTCCAGCCGTGCCGACGCCCATGGTGACACCACGCTCAACGCCGATGCGACCACTGCCGCAGCCAGCTGTCTATAACCGTTACGATCAGGAGCGTTTCATACGGCAAAAAGAAGAAACGGAGGGATTCAAGATTGACACTATGGGTACGTATCACGGCATGACACTCAAGTCCGTGACCGAGGGCACGAATCCAGCCGTGAGAAAACCACCGGTCAATCCGTCCACTACCCCGACCTCTGGTCTGTTACCGACTTCGGCCGCTAAATTGACGCCTCAGCAAGCGGCACAGAACAAACGGCCGAGCCGAACACCCATCATCATCATTCCCAGCGCCAACACGTCCCTCATCACCATGTATAACTCCAAGGAGATCCTTCAAGATCTCAAATACATCAGTAATGAAGACAAGCGGACGCAAGGTTGTAAGAGAGAGAACGAAGTGCTTCTCCAGCGTCGCAAGGAAGGTGGTCTGACCGTACCTTATCGGGTGGTCGACAATCCGCAGAAGCTCACCAACGCCGACTGGGAGAGGGTTGTCGCGGTGTTTGTCATGGGACCGGCGTGGCAATTCAAGGGTTGGCCGTTCGATGGTAATCCGGTGGAGATCTTTTCGAAAAGTATGCTGCTTTTCTCTCTTTTTCTTTTTTACATACATTTGTCTTGTTTCTTCTTTTCGGAAACAACAAGTGTTTTCTTCTTACAGTATGTGCATTTCACTTGAAATACGATGAAATGAGGCTGGATGCAAATGTGGCGCGTTGGGCGGTCACGGTAATCGAATTGAGCCGAACCAAGAGGCACTTGGACAGAGCAGCGTTAATGATATTCTGGGAACATCTCGATAAGTAAATACGTTAATCATTTCACTAGAATTTTAATGTTACTCTTCTTCAATTCTCTTTTCGGGTAAGGCGTTCAACATTCAGCTTATCAATTAATCTGGTTAATCTCATTCAAATTTATTTCGTAAATCCGTTCATAGTCTTGTAAGGAATATTATATTTCTTACTTACGCTTACATCGTTCTTTCTAATTGAATTGATACATTTCTTTCTAGACACATGATCAAGAACAAGCCGCATCTTCGCTTCTAAAGTTCTTTGATGGTCAACACTTTCGTAGAGAGCGTTCTGTGTGTATTATTTTAAATATTTTCGAAAAGTGCAAGAGAGTTGTATATACGATTTGGGAGAGATGTAATATACATATAGTATATATGTGCGCACACACAATGATATAAATATAAACGTGAGTTGACCGTGTATCATCAACGTAAAATTGCCAAGTTCAGTCGACATGTCTTCATAATGTATTAATTATCCGATAACGTCTCATTTAACGTAGAAGAAGACTACCCGACCTTAGTATTTTACTAGTATTTTAAATGTCGGACTTTTAAAATTAATCTAGTAGTGAATATTTATAACTTATATTCACCGTTGATTCATCTTAAGCTTTCCCATCCTTTGTATAAGGTATATACCATACTTGTGATTTTTCATTGATATGAATAGATTTTCATAGAATGTACACCAATAATGATTAATGCAAACTGATGTGCCTATTTCTGAACAATTAATAAAATGTTACGAGATAAGGGTATCTGTGAACAGGTGTATTCCCGGATAAGAGCATAAAAATAGCTAGGCAATATCAATTCTTAACCTATAAAATATACCTACGTATCCGTCTACATAAATCAAGCAACCTTACGTTAAAGGCAAGAGAAAATGTACGAATGATTTTTACAATTTACATCTTTTTGAAAATTATCTTACAAAGTGTAAGAGAGATTTTACCGTTTTTAAAATAAAACGATTAATCATTTTTATCTGAATAAGGTAGACCTATTAAAGTACTAAAGAATCATGTTAACAAAAAAAAGTAAACAGCGTCATGAGAAATCGGATCTTGGGATTTATTTATACAAAGATTTGAAATGATAAATAGTTACACCACGCGCATTCAATTCAACCAACTTTCCATTCAGGTGGATTACAAGTTTAACTGTAGTATGTTCACTATTATATCATTTGTAAAATTTTAATAAATAAAAATATGAAATTGTTTACACTTACACTTTGTCTGTTGTATTTTTGTCTTATTGTTAAACGGTTATTCTCTGAAATGAAAGTCGATTTAAACACTCTCTAACGAGAAAGAAAGTCCGCAAGGAACAATTGGCTCTGACGTAGCAAGCCTTCGAGCGAATAAGGGTAAGGGGATTACATTTTGGTGGTCGATGCCAGCGGTGTTGAGTTTCTTCGTGCGTGCTTTGTAACTCGAAACGCGACGATGTGGATCCCGGGAGAAAAGACGAAGCGACGCGAGGATTGGCGAGGATTGCGGTCGTCATACGTGGCGATTCTCCGTGTGTTTTCTTTACCTCCGAAACCAAAAGCAAAGTAAATCGCTTAAGGCGCAACTCTTGCCGTGGTACGAATCACTGACCGCGGTGTTATTTATACGGGTCGGTGAATCGAATATATTTCTAACTGGATTACCGTTGCTCTATTACTTGGACAAATACGACGGATCTATCCCTACTATCTTTATTTAATCCCGCTGCTGCTCATCATCAGGCAAAAAAAGCGGTTTATTACACGATATCCTTTTGCGAGAGTGCAACAATGCCTGAAAATTGTGTTGAAATAATAACGATGCTATTAGCTCTCACGTGATTGATGGAAAAAGAAATATTCATGAGAACTTGTAGTTGCATTGCGCGCAATTCGGCTGTATGCAGGCCGACAACATGCTGGGCGACAAATGATGCAAAATGCCCGTTGATCTTGCGGTCGACAACCGATCCTCCGTCATTTGGCTGCACATGCGCGTGTCTCTTAGCTGTTGGATACCGGCCGGAAAATAGCTGTTGTAACAGAAATTGGTCAGTGCGACGGTATCGGTCTGATCGGTCCTCCTAGCGAACGGTTCGGTTGGCAAAATGTTCAGCAAATAATAACCCGCATCCCCATAAACATTCTTAGATAGGCTGGTGTAGATCGGCGTTAACATCGTGCTGGAAATCGGTTGCTGCTGCTGTTCTCCAGTTGCTGCAGTAGTAACGTTGTCGACGATCGTCGTCTGCGGCGCGGGCGGTCGGAAAGCTGATGCGTGATTGATGCTTGGCGATACACTTGGCTCGACAATCCTTAGATTATCGTTGGCAAAGTATTCAATCGCCTTTAGCAGATCTTGACCGCAACGTTGTAATACCAATTGCAGAACTGACAGTTTGGTGTTCGGAAAAAGGCGAGTTAGAGTCTCCACGGACGTTTGGGACACCGGAGCGACTTCTTTAAAGCCCTCCGGGTTGTCGACGTTGAAAACACTTTTGGATCTCGAGCAGAGTTTTAAACCATCCTAAAAATGAGATAAGCATTACGAAGAACTCGGTGTATGTTGAATGATAGATTATTCGATCCGATTATTAATTAACAAGTACTTCTGCTTTTTATAATACGTACGAAAGATTTTTGTGAACAAGCATCGTTCGCCGAAAAATCTTTCAAGTCTTCGGAAATTCCATCCATCTTCTTTGAGATGGAAATCGCATCTTCGTCTCGATTTATCATCGATTTCGGTTCTGTCACGGACATTCCAAAAATTTTGCCTGGTGGAAGTCGGTCAAGCTTCTGACCAGTTGCCACCTTTGCCATTTTAAGAGCGATAGCATCCTCAGCTGCTTGCTGTCTTTTCAGGGCGACCTAATCGAGAATAACTGCCTCAAGATTTCGCACAAATGCAATTGTAAATTGCATGTTCAAAATACATATCAAAATACATACAAATAAATTAATATTTCTTTTTTTAGCTCATTGTCTTACGGTGACCAGATAACGAAATTTTGTCGACCGAAGCGCTAGATTCGAACCGACAGCAGGTTGGCGGTTTCCGAGCAGTTTCATAGCCATTTAAATGGAGACTTTGCAATGACACTTGCGCTACGGATATAATTGCAAGCTTAAAACACGAATTTTCTTTGCTACGGGCACTATATTCAACTGCTTGATCTATAGCTATACCGAAAAGATATTTTCATCTACTTTTCGAACCTTTATCGAATACACAAATTAAATAATAAATACCTAACTTTGGCTTATATAATATTAGAAAAAATCATAAGGCAAGGGGTTAAAGAAGAAACTCATGATTAATTATCTCGTAGTAATTATCTTGTGGCCATCTCTGAATAATCTCTTAGATGATAATATACTATGTCAAATTTATGTGATCGTTGCAACGCAAAAATTCACGATACGGCAGTCGCTCGCGCGGTACATGGACGATTATTGTCCAAACAAACCCCGTGTCTCGTGAAGCATGCGTTTCATTCGCAACCACGTACGACTTGCCCTTTATTTGACCATTTCCACTTGAAGATACAACGGGGAGAACGACGCGAACATTAACACCGAATCGCGCGTTCATCACGCTGAGAGTCTCACCGTAAACAAAGTATTGGATGTCGTAATGCTTATGCAAGCAGAAATGAAATACTATACCGCTACGATAATGGATTTAATTTATCAGATTCCCGTCTGTTCTCATCGTCTTCTCGAGGACCGACATGACTATGTCATGAGGAGCACTGTACCGTGCGATCGATGACTTCGCACGTGTTTATCATTCATTTGCGATCTTTCCAAATCTGTGTAAACGTGCGCCTTTATATTATTATATTAATATAACAAATTAAAATTGCGTGTGCGCGTGCATACAGTGTGCATTTCATTTTAGATAGTAAAGTCGATTTTTTCAATATCAAAGATAGTCATAGATTCCTGTCGTCGAGACCCTCATAAATATTTTCGGTATATATTATAATTTGTATATGCATGTCCGTCCGCACAATCTATTTAGGTTCTCGATGCGACTAGTACATCGAAAAAGATAGGTAACGCGTCAATTATCTTTTGTCTTTTTTGCTTTTCGAAGCAGTCACTGTACTCCGTAACACTTTTCTATAGTCAATTAGAGAGCTTTTGAGTCACATTCGAGTTCGAAATGGAGGCGAAAAGGCGGGCGATGTTCGAGTGTGCCTTTTCTGGTCAAGGAATCGCGTACGATCTTGGAATCCGACTTTTGCGTGTGTTCGAAAACGGTTGATTGGCCAATGTTGCTTGTGTTTCTCTGCGATCTTCCGAGTGATCATTTGCTGGTGCGCATCAATTAAAGTGCCATGATCCGTTGAACAGATCCGTACAGCGGCTGGCTCGGAGAGCAAGCGAAGCAGGTTTGATAAGCAATATATAAGCAAGGTAAAAATGAAAGCATTTTTGCACAAAATCATTATTGGCAGTGAAAAGTGGACATCGACGCGCATCGACCGTCGAGTATTACTAACAACAACAATTTATTCGTTTCAGCGACGAAATAGAGAAGAAAAGACCGTTTACTGGAACGCGATCTGATCCTTAGACCTAGCGGACAAGAGTAATAAGAAGCTCGTTTTCGGCATTTTCTTTCACAAATCACAAAGGACGAAAAAGGACGAAAAAGGACGAAACACTTGACTTACCTGCGCGGCCATCACTCGCTGCCGCTCGGCGATCAGCGAACACTTTGGGCATAGGCATTCTCGATAACGACACTCCCGCTTGTGGCCTCGCAGCCACGAGATCAGGCCATGATTTCTGCAACGAGCACACTTTGGTCTTCTCTGCTTCCCGTTCCCGTCGTCGTCCCCGTTGTTTCTCAGCTTATTCTTGCTCTTGCCGCGTAGCATAGCGGTGCATTCCCACGCGAATCTCGATTGTTTTCTCTGCTTATTTCATCATCCACATCATTTCACGTGTACTCTGTTCTAGAATTATGGAAATTTAAAAATATCGCCACTTTATCGTTGATTTCGTTAGAATTCTTTTTCATATTTCGAATGACAAATATGTGCGTCGCGTCGCGTCGCGATTCTTAATCTTTTGTTATCTAAACTTGTGGATATGTCAAATATCTAAAGAAACAAATTAGAAATTAACGAGTGAGTTTCTCAATTTCATACGTTATTTTATTATATCGTCAATAATTATCAACAGTGTGCGTTTCTAAGAAAATTAAAATATAAAGTATTATATTTTAACCGAGAATATCCCAACTATACACTAACAGAAAAAAGATTTTCTTTTTTAGTGACTAGCTAAACGTAGCTGAATAGCGAACTTTCTGGCATGGAAAGTATTAAAATCAAGCGGTGAACTCACGGAAAGAAGCACCTTTCGCACGCGATTGTTCTCGACGATTGTTAATTCGGAACTGACTTAGCGATCGCCAGCCGAACTCTCGGTTCTTCCGGTCTTACCGTGATTTGGCCCGATTGGCCACAAATGTATGGACATGTAGGTTCTTCAGCACGAGTCCACGCAGCATCCTACGAGCGGAGGAGGGTCGAGAAGACAAACAAAGGTTGGACCACCCTTCTTCAGCGCGATTGGTTCTGTCGTGTTTGCTTCTGTTGCCACTCCTACCACGAGACATGATATCTCACGTCGTGGGACATAATAGTCGAGTATCGCGGAGGCAAGTCTTCTGCGATTTTGTCTTATTTTGTCATATTATGTCACTGCAAACGCAGAGTTGCTCAACCGCGGATTACAAGAAAGATTAATCTTCTCGTCAGATTAAGCTTGTCTGAATAAAAGTGACAACAATGTTCTTATAAAACCGACTACAAGTTTTAAAAGATTATTTGTTACATTAGATTACAGTCATTGTTATATTTATATTTTCTACGGGCAAACCACTGATAGAATGTAATTAAATTTTTCTACATTTTTCACATTGTATATTTTCATACAACGTACGATATGTATGATACATGTAAGAACCAATCTCTTCGTAGAAACCAATTATATGGCACCCCAAATTTCAAGGCGCTAGCATAACTAGATGAAGGATATAAAAAAACATTAGAGCGAAGCACTGCAAAGGCATGCTAAGAGCAGCGATATTCATCTGAAGTTTATGAAAAATATCGTAATTCGAGGAAACAGGATGTTTTCAATATAAGCGCGATATAATAATATTCACAAAATGGTAGAAGAAAATGCGAATGCGAAAATGCAGAAAAGCCGAATCAACACATTGCTTACCGTTTTCTTCGATTCGAAAGAAATTGTCCACAAGGAATATACTGCATATATCGAAAGATCAAACTCTGATTATTATTTCGGTGTTTTAAATCGTCTCTGGAACGGAATTCTTCAAGTTTGACCCGAAGAGTAAGGATACCGAGAATAAGGATCTTAGTCGCTTCTGCTCGATAATGCACCGGCGCGGCGTACAAATTCAAGATTGCGTGCGATTTCTTGGCCAGAAAGGGCATCACAGTTTAAACATCTCTCGTATTTCTTTGGTTCCATGTGACTTCTGATTATTCTCAAGTTGGCGATTTCTCTGACCGGTAAAAGTCAGGTATCCATTTTCTTTTTTCGACTAGATGACAAGTCTAATGTTTTGACAGAAAATTCGCATTAAAACCGCGCTCGTGTTAAAAAAAGAAAAAAATAATTAACGTCTTGTATTTTTGTATTGTTGGTACTAGTCGCACCAGAGACCGGAAAAATTGCGCGCGCACGTGTGTACGTGTATGTATATATAAAATAAAATACCTACCTCATTAGATTAATATCACTTTAAGTGAACCTTACACGTGGAATCTATTCAATTCTTTTCTAAAATTATGAACATAGAGGAATTAGGATGGATAGCATTTGATAGAAAAGACTATTAAATTGCCAAGAATTAAGATCATTTAATTCTCATCAATACAGAATACATTCGTAGCTGGTTAACGATTCTTTGATTGATAATTAATGAGCAAGTTCGCCGCAATAACAAGCCTATTTATTCTAGCATGTATTGGTCACTTATTTAAATGGATAATTAGACATTCTTTGCGTCCTTCTTGAGTGTACTTTTGCGATAATTATGTAGAATGTGTGTATTTAATGCGTACAAGAGTGGAAACCGACCCTTGATTTTCTTCGTCGTTCTATCGTTGCGCGCACTCACAACGTACAACGTAATGCATGAAAAAACAAAGCTTACCTACGGCCCATCAAATGTTTGACTACTTCGAACCTCAACAATCGGAAATCTTTCAAACTTTGAATTTCTGCCCTCAATAATTTTGCAAAATTCATAGAAAAATGCTGAATACCACAGATAAATAAATAATCCTACAATAGAATAATTCGAGGTAAATCAAAATGTAAAAGCTTTTGATGTAAAAGCATGTCCGAAAAACTTGTTTTCTCAATGACAATAGAAATACTTAGAAGGATGTTCGATAAAAACAATGAGATAATAAAGTTTTATAAGTCTATATATATAATTCATCCTTCGTTTGCTAAGAACAATTATATTATCAGTAACTGACCAGTAAAATGACGTGAATATTCTTTATATTTCATATTTTTCTGCTATAGTAGGAAATAGGAAATAGGTAGATAGTAATGTAGTAATAAATTCTTTTTTCAACATTACAGACACAAGATAAGAAATTGACAAAGATACTTATATAATATTATTAAACTAATAAATTAGTACCAACAATCACCCTTGTCAACTATATTTCAATCGCTGTGGCTGTGTCATTAAACTTCAGTACTTCAAAGTTCAAAAGATTTTATCGAATAGTCTTTGTTTAACTAGAGATTCACACGCACTTTGAGATTTATTTCACTCTACATTCTTTCCTCTTTATATCTTTATGTTTTTATCTTCTATTCGTTTTTATGTTTCCTTTATATCTCGTGTCTATTACTCTTATATTACTTCATACGTCTTATTTTTACATTCGGTATACAGGAAGCAATTCGTAATACGTATAAAGTGCTGTATCTTGTTCGTTGCGCGATTAATAGAGAAAGAGAAGTCGTTTCAACAAATTCACCACTTATGCGTGCGTCGAGGTAAATTCATGCTTCTTTATACGACTGCGATATATTCATCGAATCTTAATGTCGAAAAATATACAGCATTACATGCCGCTCAATTAGATAAAACAAAAAAAATTAAAAAGAGATCAAGTAAATATAATTTGCATAAAAAAGAAGTTTCTTACAATTATATCACGCCTTGCATGCAAAATGCACTTGTCTATACATATAGGAAACACGGTGATGAGAACGGTGATTCGTAAACACGAATTTCCCTCGACAAAATCTCTAACGTACTAGTAGTAGGATCGGTCGCTCTCAATTGCTAATATATGTATATTCTTTTGTACAGAAGAACTCGTTGTGTGCATTTAAAAAGCGCATGTTGCCTTGAAAGCTCGTCTCGCCTCATCTCAGCAGGTTCATATTGTTCATAATCTTGCTTTTATCTATCTTCTCTTTCTTTTCTTTTGTTTCATTTACTGATATGATTCATTGATATGGTCCGTCATAAATTACGCTACTTCGTCATTGTTACGTCATTATTTGTGCGAAGGAATTTAGGGGATGTCCATGTATGCTACAAACGGCGGTACGATTCCAACGATTTTTCGGATCGGATTTTGGTTGAAAGTATTATACATAATTATCACTCGGATAATGAAGACTTCTCTTAGTATCTCAATAAGATGTTTCGGAGTATGCTATTAAACGCTACTAGCGTCACGCATTGGGTGACATTGATTGAGTCGCAATGGATCGTAAAAGTAAAGCGGAGTAAATATAATAAGTTTATCAACGGTGGGGCTTCTATATCTTTACAAGCGAATAATCTCATGATCGAAATATCTCGTAAAATATGAGATATAAAGAAAACGTTTACTGACGGTAAAAATCATAGAATTTTTTGCTTTCCGAATTTTCGTACCTCTGTTTACTCCATTTTTACTAATGTAATCCGACGAGTAATAATGCGAGATCGATAATCAATGTGCAGATAATTATTGATAATTATTATTTAGAATGATATAGTCTTTTCTTTCTTGGTAATATTTATCATAATGATAATAATAACTTAATGACATAATCAAAATTCTTTTATTGCAACAAACAACTCGCAGTTGTTTCGGCATTTACCGTATTCGGATATTCATATTCGTATTTGTACATACCGCAAAACTTTGTAGTAAAGTGACTTAGTCAGGAGACAACATAATAATAGATTATAATAGTTTATAGACTACAACTAGACATCATTGTGTCGTCTTCTAACGTCACTCTGCTACTTGGGAAACAGCATTAAAACTTAATCGTATTATCGAAATCGCATCATGTTATATCAATAAAACATGATATCATTCATGATCATTATGCTCTTACACTTCGGATACTATTGCAATCACAATATATCGTATATTTAGTTTCCTGATGCATGTATCACGCACATACATGCGTGCGTGCGTGCGTGCGTGCGTGCGTGTGTGTGTGTGGGGGGGGGGGGTGATGCGCGCGCGTGTTTTGGTTTGTCCACGATAACCATGTTATTATTGTTAGGTAACGAGAAAATTCCGACTATCGACTGTAACATATGTGTACATGCTACGGAATATTTCATATTAAGAAAAGTTATTTCCTTTATAATAATAACTACACTAGATTATATCCACGACGAAAGAACGTATTTTCTATGAAAACTAAACAAATTATTCGATAAAAATCATTTGTTAATATATAGACGCGTTTAATCTCACGATTACGCCTTCTGTGATTCAAAAGAAAAAGATTGTAGACATGCTTATCTTCGTACGCTGTTCCGTTAATTTACACCAAAGTTTCCTTTTCATTATCACAATCGCTAATAGCATAATTTTCCATATAGCGCAAATCTTACGATCGATGGTTTCAATCAGTGACTTCTTCTTTATAATAGAAATGTAAACGTATACATGTAAGAAAGCAAGAAACTACGCGAAGATGCAAAATTCGGCGAGATCACTTTACCGATACGTCCACATGTGCGCACGGTAAAGATCATGATACGTATTCGTACGCTAGCTGCAGGAGAGTTTTTCTAGAAAACATTAAATGTATATATTACTTAAATGGAGAGTATACAATATGTTATTGAGAAAAGATATAGAAAATTTCTTCATATGGTAAGTATAGTAAATCTTAATACCATCACATTAAAAAAGATTTAAATAGATTTCTAATCAATTATAAATTTTGGCCTTTATATGAATAAATTTGAATCGCGCGATATTAAGTATGATCTTTAACATGTTATTAGCATATTATTATATATATGTATATCTATGTACAAGATGCGACGTTTAAACCGATCTTAATAATTTTTTTACAGATATATATATATATATATATATGTGATTCCTATTTTTCTTCGAATAATAAACATAATAAATAAAGTAAAACAAAAATTTCAATAAAATTATAACTCATTTCTCAGCTTTGAACGCGTGTATTTAGATAACTATATTGTATTATGAATTTGATCTGTTTATAGGAAATGTTCTGCTTAAATTTCAGCAACACGCTCTCTTATGTTAATATGTACAGTTCGTTATGGGGCACTCTTGTTGTTGGCGCTTGGTTTGTACATTTGTTTTGAAAAGATAAATTTGATACGGATATTTATATACAGAGTGGACCGTGGACGCTTCGGCGAAAGTTTATCTCGATCAACTTTATGTTTGTCAGAAAGCAAATTCAATTGGCAGTGCCGCTGATTTCTTGGCGGCGTTCTACTGTTTAAATTTAACAGCATCTATATTCCATGTATACCTTGTTTTTCTCAATCAGCTTTCCTCAATAGATGTGTAACTTTTTCTCACGCCCATCTTACTATATTCGCTAATTTCTTAAATTTACGTTTGGTGTTTCGATATTTTTGTTAAAGGAAAATTTATCTTATTCGTCAAGAGTTCAAGAGCCGGGAGGAAAGATTTTGAGAAAACATATATACATACAATATACCTACTCTCATTTAGCCACAAAAATATATGTCGGTATTCTTTCTGCCTAATTTTTCTCTTTTGTTCTAATTTTATCATTAGAGAAAATTATAACCAAGTACATCGAAACAAGAAGCTGTTGCTTCTTTTAGAATTATGCGTGCAGTATCTATATTTCAGGACAATGTAGCCCGTTTTTTTCTTTTCGTCCTTATCTTTTTGCTTTTTTAATTTTTAAGCAGCTAGCATATACAGTATTCTCGTTGATTAAACGTGATTATTAAAAAACATTTTTTCTATTAAAAATGCATATATACAGGATGTCCTGTAAAGTTCTAGTTCCAACTCTCGTACGGTGGTGGTTTATTGAGTTGAACCGAAAAGTCCTATACGATTTTGCGACTCGCACATCGAGATAGTAGGCGGAGTGCTCTAGACACGGAAGCAGCCGTATCTCGTAGAAACGTAAACTCTCGTAAACACCTAGCTGGCAAGGAGGAGAGTAACGTGTCGCTGGTATCCTTTCTGATATTTTCTAGCAGATATCTCGGCGAACAAGACGCGTTCAGATTTGCAAATTTTAATCTATTAATAACTCTTTTATTCTACCTCCATACGAGTATTGACTAGAATTTCATCGAATACCCTGCATATTTTATGACAAATTTTACGTCATGTTGATTGTAAAGTATCGTAAAGTAAGGATATTTGATTAAATATAATGTTATGTGTGTTATCGGCATTGCATAATTAATATATGGGGCGCGTGTGCATTGCATGTGTCTTGTTATGTAGATGCAACATGGTGATGCTGCGCCACATGATACAAATATGTTAATAACAATGCGCTATCTCGAAAAATACGAATGTACGATGGGGATCAGCTATCTGACTAGTAAGAGCAGTCTTGGCCATCACGATTATTAGATTTGATACTCTTGAATCTTTTTCGATAAATGCAGTTAATAAAAAGTTAATAAAAAAGAGGTTGAGACCTTGAGTAACTTCCAAAAGATTTTAAAATTTCGCGTTTATGGTCTATAAAAAAAGTTAAGAAGCTTGAAAAATCGCAGGAATAACATTGGTGCTGAGGGATGTAGTTTGCTGATTTATATAGCGTGTCCTGTAAACTCTAATACAACCAATAATGAGCTGATACGTCAAACAATTAAACATTAAAAAATGTAGAACGAATTTTTTAATTAGTCACTTATTTACGAAAAAAAGATTACTTCGAAAATTGGACCATGAAACAGCAGGTTTAATTATACAATCAATGAACAAATTGTCTTAATATTTATACATAATTGAATTGTTCGTGAATGGTTCCGATGTTTCCATGGTTGAACTGTGCCGATTGATCACGCTTTAATTGAGACTAATGATCAAATCAAGATTTTAATCGTAAATAACCAATGCTACAGGAGATAAGCAAATATACTAAAAATATCGAAATTTAGCGTTGAGAATTGCTTGAATAAGTACGAGTGTGTAAATCGGCACGATGTTTTGGTGTCGCGCGATCTAAGCAAAAAGGATTTAATAGATTAGATCTCCATAAGCGATCCATTGCAGAAACGCAATAATAACGACCCATTTTTTTGATTACGAAAGTGACAAAAAGAAACGGAAAGGAGATCAAAAAGAACAATGTGGAACGAGAAAGATCATAAGGTGAATCGAGGAATGAGGTAAAGCGAGGTAAATCATCATTAAGCGCTCCAAAGGCCGGTATTTTTATTTACTAATATAATGAAGCATTTTACTAAATCAGTGCAATTTACTAAACAATTGTCCATTTTCTTCAACGAATGATACTTGTGTAGGATCGACACAATTGTTGGCTGTCACAACCATCCTCAGACCTAACACCAGTTGATTTTTATTTGTGGAGTATCATATTAAAACAATAATTTATGGAGAAAAGAAAATAAGTTTTAAGGCAACAACTATAAAAGATTATCTTAGCATTTAAAGTACTTAAAAAAATAGAGAAACATATGCGCGCGTGCGCTTATGATACACGCTATAATTAATAATACATAATAATTTAATATGCAGCTTTGTATAACGTGGACATTTTCAGCAGTTCTTATCTATTCCTAATTTATATGTGTATTTTACGAAACAAAAAAAACAGAAATATCTTAAAACCACATTATGCTCACTTGACATTATGCTCAAACTCGCCGTTTCATGGTTCCATGTTCGAAGTCATTTTTGTCTCAAAAAATATGCGTGTAACGAAAAAACTTTATTCTACATTTTTTAATTGTTTCTTTTCTATGGTATTGGCTCATGGTAGATCGTACTACAATTCACGGGATATAGAGAAGTAGTACACGTGTGGATAGGGAAGAAGCAGATCATCCCCTACACACGCTACACAAAAACTATTTATTAGGATGTTGTTTTACGTTTTTGGAAAATGACACAGAATCAATTCGACCCGCACATGATATGCGTCATGATATGTATATTACGAACGTAATTTTGAACTTACCGTATTCGGATACGTTGCACAAATAATATACAAGTTCATACATCAAAGTAACAATAAAATTCAAATGGACGTATAGATGGGGAAGAGGCGCAGTCTGTGATGCAAAACAATTTATGTTTATATAAAAAAAGTTGACAGAAAAATATAAAAAGTTACAAACATTAAATAGAGATGTACAAACAACTTGATTTTGGTCAGGTTAGATCTTTCCAAAAAGGGCACAGCTTTTCCTCCATTGATCCACCTTCATTCCGTTTCTTTACTGTTACCTTGATATATGTTATTATATTTATAATATTATATGATTCTTGTGTGGCAAGATATACGGCGGCGCAATACAATATGCCGTTATGGTTACAAAAAACACTACGCTTGAGTAACTTCTCGAATTTTTGTTTGAATGTCATTTTAAATTTCAAATATATCAATTCTCTTTTTTACAAATTGTAATTTTTCACTTTAACTTTCTTTTGCGTTATTATGCTAAACTCTTTCGGAAGTTACAGGGTCATGATTTCTACGTGTCAGCAGTAAATGTCGCACAGCAACGAAGAGTATGGCCGCACGAGGAGAGTAGGAATACGCGTGAGCAGCGAGCGAGTAGAAACGTTGCCACACGACACTGCCTACTGGCAGGGATATTGATACGCGTTTAGCGCCTTACGGCTTACTCGATCGGAACGCGCGTTCATTCGCAAATCCTTTTTAATATCTCAATACTTATTGCGAAAATTGCAAAACGGTAAACAACTTTTCTGTTCAGCTTATTAAGCTCTACTCGCTCACGAACGGAAGAGTAACCTTTGTCAGATCTTTGTCAATCTTTCACTCTGTATACAAGAAGACTTTTCTATTCAGCTCAATATGCTCTACTCTCTCACGAGTGGTGGTATATCTTTATTATCGGATACTCTCTCTCTCTCTCTCTCTCTCTATATATATATAACGTATATGTATAACGAGAAAAACAATCTTACTTTAGTGCGTCATAGCAGATGAATGAAATATATCATACTTGTATAATACTTTATCGATGATCGTTAACTATTAATCTCTATTTTAACAAAGTCCATTACTCAATATATCCCTTAAAGCCATTATTGTCATGCCGTAGGGAACAATATAAGCCAGAGTCTAGTCTTAAGTCTAGTTTCAAGAAAGTTCACTGAATTGACAAAGATATGAATTTAAACGGCAAATTATCCTGCTTGCAAAATCGGATCAATATTCAATCAATCCACGATTGCCATTATGGTTTCTGTAATATCCTCGAGTGAATTCTTATCAGTCATGCTCGATTTGTTTTTCGTCGTGGATAGGACCTGAAATGTCGCAGCAAACGAGAAGAGAAAACTGCCGGATGAATTTTCAAGTATATAATTTCTTGCCTAATTAAATTAATTTCTTCGGTAAACATATGGAACAAAGAGAGATGTGATTTCACACAAAGTATTCGCTATTAATTAACGGTAATTGGTAACGGTAATTGTGGAATATCAATACCGTGAATTTTTTTCATGTATTATATATCAAATACACACAAATCCAGTTTTATTATCTGAAAGAAATTATTATTCATTGAAATTCTCATGAAATCATTAAGAAGTATCGAGTTATATTATTTATCGAATTATCATATTTTCTGAAGTCGGATACAATTGTATCATTGTCAATTTTTATTTCGAGTGAATTTTTGTAGCCATCCAAACAATACTCATCGATACTTGAGTTGATAATATTATACTATTCGACGCATATTTTCTTCAGATGGCTATGTTCATCTCTAGTCTAGACTCATTTTCACGTACTGATGATTATTATAATTGACAATTTTAACATTGCTAACAACTGATACTCTGATTCGGTCATGGAAAGTATGTATTGTTAACTTAATCAAACAATGATCTCCAATTTCGAATTGTGGATCGCCGACTAATTACTTTGCATCGCTATTCGACTATCAGTCTTTCGACGAGATCTCTCATGACTCCATTATATAGCAAAATATAGTACAATATTATACGGTTGAATAAACAAAATCGTAAGAAAAATTAAGGCAAAATATTTGCATATTTGTTTGAAGAATACAAGAAAAAGAAATTTTATTTCTTTTTCGAGTCGGTTCATGCATGTCAAAGAACAAAAAAGGATACATAGATATATATATATATATATATTTCTAGCGAGTTTTCACCGAGAGAAAAATAATTATAAAAACGAGATAATACCCGAGATATCTTAAAAACCATATTTTCAAACCATAGTTTCAAACATTCGAATTCTAGTGATTCAATATTATTTTACAAACATGATATGTGAATTTTTTCGGTACATCGTGAATGAATGTGTACAATCGAGTGCATTAATACCTTCCGATTTCAGTTATCGACAATTGAAGTCTAGTGTTTTTCGCTCTAGGCGTTTTGCCTTTTCCTCCAGCAATGGAGTTGCGGCGCGTGTAGCCAATGACGAATATATATATATATATATATATATATTAGTTAAAAATAATAAAAAAATTATACACTTTTCGCTACTGCAATTGTTTGTTGGAAAAATGTTTACATGGTCTAACAAATAGTTGCAAATAGTTAAAATGTTGTTTTCAGATTTTAAATATTATACAATGGAGCATTTATGAATGTTGTTTCTAAGGACGTAATTTTGAATTTCGTTATACGTAGGAAAACATTAATGCACTCGATTGGGTCAGTCAAAAAGTTTGATTCTTTTTTTATTATAATTTCACTTTATTGCGTTCGGTAGAAAGAAATTATTCATCAACCAAGTAATCGTTGTCTGTGGTTAGACATTATCAGCATTGTCACCTGCATCACATGTAGGTACATTGATTGGAAAAATTAAAAATTGAACCGAACTTTTTGACTGATCCAATACATTGTGTATGTATATATCACTCAATACACTCTCGAGACCAACTACTCGAATATCGGGCGACTAAACATGGCTCTTGATGCAGAGCTTAATAACCGAGATGTGTTCAGACGGCAGGATCATCACCATTATTATTATTATTATTATCATTGTCATCATTGATTCCGACGCGGCGCATGTATCATCGGTTGCATCGACACGTCGGTGACACGACGATCATGATCATGAAACATGAAGGAAATGTTCCAATCTCTTTCTGATTTGATTAATAAACGATAAATGACAGAGGGCAACCGCCGCGACGCAAGCTGAATCAAGAGGAAATACGCGCGAATACACACGCATTAGACAACCTGCTGGACAGGGGAAGCAAAAGTGGAGGAGACAAGAAAACACGTATCATTTATGCTAATTGTCGTCTACATCCGTAGACAATTTTGCGCACGACAGCAAAGAGGTAAAACTAAAAGAGGAATTGAGACATTCGAGGAACCGTCTTATTACGAATATTATTCTACAACGTATCAACTATGAAAAGAATATTGAAAATTTTACTTCAAAAAGGAATGTTTGTACCATAATCACGCGTGCAATTATGATATTACAATTTCTGTCGCGATGCATCAACAGACCTGTGTCATCTATTTATGTGTCGTTTAATTCGGCATATATGACAGCACTAAAAATGTATGTTAATGCAACTGCATTTGTTGCACGCGCGCGCTTCTTTTACATAGCGTGTCTATACTTCGTAATGTATGTATCTTGCTGCTCATTTATAACCCTATTTAGCATAGTCATATATTACAAAATTCTTACAACTATTCAACAAAAACCAATAACAATTTTTATCTGTCGTTCGTTATTCTCTTTCTATATCGTTCGCTCTCGTTTCTTAATTCTTTGTTTCTCATCTTCTCTCTCTCTCTCTCTCTCTCTCTCTCTCTCTCTCTCTCTCTGTTTTTTTTTCTCTTTCCACCACATCTTCTTTCTATCATTCTCATCTCACATTTATGACCTCGCATTCTATTCTATAATTTTGTGTGTGTATGTTTGTGTCATCTTGCTATCTCCATGCGTGTTATTAAAATGGAAAACAATTTTTACATCACATCAGTTTACAACAGTTTCTCCAATTATCGTGCGATAGTCTCGGTTTGCAGAGTAATATTTTTGACTGAGGAGTATTTTTGACACACATCGTCATAACTATTGTCGATTTGGCACATTGATAAATTGAAGTAAACTATACGGTAAGGAGCATAATTAAAATTTTCAATCTTCAAATCGCGTTGTTTGGTATCATACTAATTCACTGGATCTGCGCGTTCAGTATATGAATCTGTTTCTAATAATCTGTTTCATATAATTTAAATTACAATAAATTCACATTTAGCATAGTTTTTGAAGTTTATATCTTTTAGCAGCTTCAGAAAATACAATACAGCTAATATTTTTTGATTGAATTTGTTCCGTTTTTGATATACTTCACATTATATTCTGTAAATTTATATATATTTTAACACGTTTACGTTTATATTTCCTAATGTTTTTTAATATGTTTTATCTGAATCCACACACATTTCCAATATATTCTTTCAATATATTCGTATTAATAATGTATATTGGAGTAGAATTCGTCGAATTTACACATACACGCACGTATGCACGCGCGTGTTATTAAAATCAGTATTAGACTACGTATTAAAGAGATGGAAAATGAGAAATTGGAATTTGACCAATCAAACGTTGCCTGCTACATCGAATCCCAATCTCTCAACTCCAATGCAGTAGCGTAATACGGGATTAACATTGAATTCGACAAATCAATCTTTGATAAACAGGGAGAGTAATAGTTGTTTTTTGGTATGCTCTGTTGTAAATGGCACATTGAAAAATATTCAAGCTTAAATTGCAAATTGTATTCCTTGAGTTTCTACGACGATACATTACTTCAAATTATAATACAATCAAAAAGTTTAGCAATAAAAAACTAACAAGAGAATGACAATCCCGTGGAAAGAATTATTTCGATAATGGTTCGACTAAGTTTGGGATTAGCTTCGCGTGTATTTACACGATGTTAATTATGGATGGGGTACTTTCGGCACTCCGTACAAAGGAGAGATCACCGAAACTGCTAATTCTGCTAATCTATTAGTTGCCATTAGAAATGGAGAGCTTGAATATGATTGACACGAACCAATCGTAGCAAACGCGTCGGCTTTTATTCCTATAATACATTTAAAAATATTAGTTAAATATGTCAGCTTTCATATTACTTATATCACCATCACTATCATTATTATCACTGAGATAAAATCGATTGCATAAGTATTTGTTTCTAAGATATCAATCAAACGTTTATAATAAAAAGACATGATATGTTCTGCGAAAAATCATTTTGCAAACAATCAGTCAAAGATGTGACTGTCAAATAATTTAATATAGCAATAAATAATGCAAAGTTTTTCTATAAAAATTAGTTTTTCTTTTTTTACGATGATACGTTATGGTATGTTATGCTCTGGCGACAAGTTTTGTGATAATCAGCTTGTACTGTTATTTAGATTATTATTATTATTACGAATAACAGCAGATTTTTTCGTAGCAACAGCTGAGAAATTGTGCGATTGTTCCTGACAAAAAAGATAACAACAGCATTATCACGCTTGCCTGTATCGCAGACCAAGACTATCGCGGACGATTCTATCGTGGAGTGAAGAAAAATAAGATTGAAATTTCGGATAATTCATCGAACATAAAGAAATGATACGATCTATTATGTAAACTGTCATAACGTAGGATAGGAAAACCTGTTCATCAATTCATCACACACGACACACAATCACGCATTGACGAGCAATGCATATATGTATATATAAATAATTTATTCATCAAATCGAAATACTTATCTTCTCGTCGAATGAGTCAATCCGTCGAAGCTTGGAATTACTTTTCGAAATTGTAATTTTTCCGAAACTATCTGAAAAAAGTTACTGTTTGCCAGTATACCAGAACATGCTTTTGTATCCAGGTCTATTTATGCGAATACGACACGATCTCATATCGCGTATCATCATCAATGAAACTTCCACGGATCAGCATCATAACGAAAGAAATTGAAATTGCGAATAAATCATCCATCGTCAGTTGAAGTTATTTGGAATTATTAGAGGACTGGCGAGGTCCTATCTCGAGGAACGATGATTCAGGAATATATGTCGTCGATGACCGCGACGATCTCGATAGGTGCGCGATCAGCGAATCAGCGTGGCTAATTGTTTACATGACGGCACACTTCTCCTTGAGTCTTATCGCGTTGTTGCTTTGCACCGGTTGTAACGATACTGAGCGATTCTTCTCGAGGGTGAGTAAGTCTCGGAACAGAGCGTCCACATTGTGGTTCGTTTTGGCTGACGTCTCCAAGAAACCACAACCCCAATTAGCTGCCTCAGCTGCGCCTTCGCTCATCGAAACTTCGCGTACCGACGGGCTTTCATCGCATTTATTTCCAACCTGAATGTACATCAATGATGAAACTGAGTTGAGTTGTTTAACGTTAAAAGAAAAATAATCAGGAAAACAAACAAGAAAAGTAAAAATACCCGTTTCATGCAGAAACACAAATGTTTCCTCTCTCGTGTGAGTCGTTTAAATTAACTCGAAGTCGATAAAAGTTCTTTCGTCGATATCGAGCATATCGAGCGTATCGAGCGTATCGAGCGTATCGATATAACATACGTCGAATACATCGATTGTGGGATACAATCAATATTATTGAGAAAGTTGCTCTAAATCTTGTCCAATTCGGTCCAAAGATTTTTAGATTGATACATTTTAGATAGTACCTTTACGAAAAGAAAAAAAACAGCAGATATATATTTATATTCTCTTGACATTTTTCAGCAATTTTGATTTACAAAAAATTGTGAATACATGAAGCCAACTACATATATATATAAACAATATATATTCAAATATATTCAAAAAAGAAAATCAAATCAAAGTTAAAGATTGGCGTTTGCAATGTTTCGTTATTAAGAACCAAGACTCAAACAGATGCAAGGATCGCAGTGAATTCTTACCAACATAATCGGTATCTGTGAGATATCTTGGCCCTTGAGTTCTCTTATCACGGCCCAGATCGGTCGTAGTTCTTCAAGACTTTGCCGTGAACACACCGAGTAGACCAAGATGAAAGCGTGACCTTTGCTTATGGAGAGTCGCTGCATGGCGGGAAACTGATGCGATCCCGTTGTGTCCGTAATTTGAAGTGTACATATGTTCTTGTCGCAACTTATTACCTGAAATACCGTATACGCAATACTGTTTACAATACGCTGATGAATCTGATTCGATTATAACTCGATCATCGACTAGATTCCGTTATTCATGCTTATCATACCTAAATCGGTATAATTCGAGATTTAATAGAGTCCTATCATCATTGTCATCATTCGAACCTCACACTTCAATTTTGCCAATAACACTTGTCGTCGCGGACACAATGAGAGTCCCATTAGCATCGTCATTACATCGTTACATCACAAACGCACATGCGCTGCGCATGCATATGCACTCCCTTTCACCCTCCCTTTCTCTCCTCTCATTTTCCTCCTTCCCCTCTTTTTGGAAGGAGAACGTGTCGAGTATCGCTCCACAAAAATTTTTAAGTTTTTAAGTAGTCGAATGGCATCATTGATGAAAAGTTGCTCAAATTGTTGTGACTGAGAATAGCCGCAATAAAAGTATTGAGGTGTGAAGAACCGTTAATTTATGTGAAGACAAATTAATTGATAATCAATCGCAAGACATCGGTCAGTATTATCGACACGAATGAGAAGTATGCAAACTATAAATGCTCCGCATGTAATGTTCGTTTACTTATTAAAGTACCCTTATATAGTTGATTAAGTAAGGGTTATTATCTAAATAACTGGGAAACATCTACCAATATATATCAGAGTGTTAGAAAATTAATTGTAAAAAAGCAAATAGTTTCAGAAAGCAAAGGTTTCGGAAGGAGAATATTTCTATTTGCGTTACACAGCGATTCTAGTTGTTACGATCGACGGTTAGTAAGGACAAAATGATGAGGATAATGGATTGATCTTTAGCGAGATAATCTTATACGTACTACACATAACGTACGCACGCACGCGCGTAACGCAAGAGCTGACCGATATCTTTGTCGTACGTGGTGCGTATTGGGTAATGCCAAGGTTGACGATAAATAATTAATAAAAATGCACGTGTATATAACTATATACGAGAGAAAATCGTATGAACCTTGTTTTATAAATTATTAAATTATACGTTGGTACTTTTGAAGGAATAGAGCCAGATATAAAATAAAAATTCAATGGCATATTGTAAAATAAATTAGCATCGGAACGGAGAAAAATGATGAACTCGTATTAATTCGGTGCCTCTATCTTTAAATCAATCGTAACTCCGCTGTTTCAAATTCAAATATCTTCCTGCAATTTAGTGGGTTTTGATACGGCAACCTCAAGGTTTAAAATGCGCTATACATCTTGGCGAAACTGACAAGATAACTCAGAAAACAATATCAAATAGCCTGCTAAGCTTTCATATCCCTACAAACTCTCTGCCATTCGATACCTTCTTTATTTGAATCTCTTTTCGCATAAACTGAAAAATGTGAAATACTGCTGATTCTTGTTTTTCGAGTCAAATCCTGACGTCATTGACGACTATGAACTATTTTTCTTTCTCTCAACAAACTTCATAGATGAATGATAGTTTTTCGAAAAGCGTTACAACACGACAAGATACTTCGTCGTCGTTAACGAATGCGAACGGAAGAAAGATCGATGAAAGAAGCGCAACCGGTTTCACTTACCTGTCTGTAAGTGTCCTCGATAGTTGGTATATAGGATTCACGGAAAGATCCCTTCACGAAACGCAGCACGAGGGAACTCTTGCCAACGCCGCCTGCCCCGAACACGACCACGCGATAGTCGTTACTCTGTTCCGGCATCCTGACATCTGCCGTCCCGGCGATGTAAACCCCCGGCGCTCGGGGTCCCTTGCGCGCTCAGAGAAGGCAAAGGCTAAAGGAAAATAGACAGACGACAGGGGTGAAAGGGTATGCGGCACGACACACATGTTAATCCGTTTCAAGTCTATCGAATAATACAACATTGCCATTCTTTCTTTGTTCATGAACAATTATCGAGAGTTACAGATTTTTCTCTCGATACGTATCGATTTAGTATCTATATTTAGTTTAGTATATTTAGTATCGAGAAAAGATCAACCCCAACTTGACCGTGAAAGAAGAGAAGGTTTACGATCGTTTTGAGACACCGCGTATAAATACGGCCTCCGCTCTGTGTTTCGCCCACGCGATTAATATATAATTAATAATCTGTAACCAGCAAAAGGTTACGTCTGCCCGTTGGTCCTTCCGCGTATTATCTCGTGACTCGTGACGTATAGCTTTTGATGACGACATCCCCGAAGCCGCAACCTATCGCGGAGATCCCACTCCCTTCCTACGTGCGGCCTTACGAGAATCCGATCTGCACCTTTCAACCTCGTAATCTTTTTACGAATTAGGAAGCAAAATAAGTTTAATTAACATAAATTTAAAAAGGAGAGGGCATAAAACATAAAAGTACGGTAGAACTTAACCCGTTGCCGTATGAATTAACACCGCGCGGACCAAATCGCTACCAGACTCGTCATTATACGGCAAGGGATTAACAGAGATCTAGTGAGACTTCCTAAAGAATAGAACCAAAAGAAATTGATATTACAAGATGCCATCTCATTCGTGTAAAAACAATTTACGAACAAAACAAAGTTAAGTTTGCGGAGAAGCAGTATTTTATGCCGCTATATTTCGAGTATAAATTTGATTCTTCTCTATATATGTATTTACCATATCATAATCATTTTATATCGTATCAACAAAATAAGCGATTCAAGTTTGATTTTTGCACGCACGACTCTCAAGTCACCGATATAATAATCATCAGACGAAAAGCACTAAAAAATGCAACGAATTTATAACTATATTACCCTTAATCCTTATCCCTTATCCTTATCCCTTAGTCCTTATCTTTATCCAAAATTCTATGTCGAATAATAAGTATATTATATATACTATGTTGATAGCAAAAATATTATATATTTATAATATATAAAGAGATATGGAAATAAACTATAAATTAATTATTTTAACATGATTATATCCATAATATAATATTATCCTAATAGACGTAATATGTCTAATTAATATGTAGTTTTGACATCTCTTTTTATTCTAATAGTAGAACAAATGATTATATCATATTATACGTATAATCATATCTACAAGCGTTTATCAATATTTTCTTGCAATTTTATCGATATCACAAATTTGTCAAATAAAATTAGTACGATACTTTTCCGATTTACAGATGCGGTAATATCTTTGAAAAATCGCTTAAAATGCTGTTATCAGTTAAGAAAATGATATGCTACATATAAGCCATTAATAATGCGATCAGTTAATTTCAGTCACATTATCATGTATACCTCCGCCAATTCCTCCGACAATGCGATGGCATTGTAAAGTACTTTTAGCACACACACACACACACAACGCGTGACGCGCATGACATTGCGCGATGAAATCGAGCTTGTACATCTTTCTTAACGAATCGACAATTATTTAACGCGATGTGAGGCACATAAATTCGACTTGACAACCGTAGAGATCGATTGTCATATTGAAAAACCGCGATATTAGAGAAGTTAACAATCGCGATTTTTCATTTGATTTCCATGGGAAATTTAAAGGAGTGTGCGTTCCTTTGGAGCATAGGGAAAGAAATATCGACGAAATGCTGTTGACAGAGATCGTTATCGCGTATCAACGTAGCAGATTGCGGCATTGGCGGAATCGCGGGCAACATCATGAACGTCGCGTCGCGTCGCGTCGCGTCGAGGAGAGCGAAGGGTGAAAAGGAGGTACGAGGATAAAACCTGTTGTACGTGTCGCCGCTGTCGAGTGACCCAATACCTCGCTCTTCGATTCAACAGATTCAGGGAGACACCGCGGATTCGATCGTGACTGTCGCTTCCTACGGGATTATCACTGTGCTGCACTTCGCGCACGTATCACTTGCGTGCGTGCGTTCGCCACCCTTGCGGCGAGTTTGCATCTCAGACGGAATACGATGCAAAATGATATGCCGTTTGTCGTTTTTACCGGACACACTAACACGAGTCGCGATGAATCTACGTTGAACGAACGAGCGTTGCGCCGATGTTAAACAACCGATCTCGCCAGTCTCGCGTTGCGCATCAACTTCGATGGCGATGGCGACTACTCGTACAGCTACGGATGGTGCGGCGTACACACTGTACAAACTCGCGAGCGATGCGCGGGATCACGAAATTAGCCGAACGAGGCTTGTCGTACTCTTCTGTCACTTTTGCGCAACTTGGCGGCTACCGGATCAGATCGCTCTCGCGGAATGTCCCGTTGACATCATCGGAGCGTCAATGAAACGTGTACATCTCTCGCGCTCTTTCTTTCTTTTCCGTGGATCGTGCGAACGATTCGACAATCCACCGATGAAAACCAGTGAAAACGAATCGTGCGCCTCCGCGTACGTGTGCGACGCGCATGTGTGCACGAAATGAATGCGCGAGCGCGACGCCGCCGCCGCGCGCGCAAAATCAATAGCTCCTCCGTGCAGGGTGCGCGTGCGGGTGCGATGGCGTTACCGTGCACCACGTAGAACACGTGTTGAAGTTGAATGAGTATCGTGGGTGTTGCGAGAACGTGTTTGAAAAAGGTCAAGCTAATGCGGTACACGGTTTGTACAGGTTGACGTTTTATCGTAGGTATCAGCTTTTAATTAGTAATTATTATTATTAATTACTCAATTTTTCTTCCATTATTTAGCATAAGAGATTATAAACGGCAAATGATCTATTTCTGTCAATTTTTGCGATTTCCAATCGCGATAGCGCAAGTGACAAATAATTAGGCTAATTATTTTTACTTCTCTGCGTACCTTTGCTTCGAAAATCAAACTCCTCGTTTCAATCTTTGCTCAGCCCTGAACCCTCCTGGAGGAATATGTTATTTAAGGTTGTCAACGTCATTTTACAGGATGCAAGTAACATTTTTAATTTATTAAATCTATTGCTGTTTGTCGTGTAAACACATCCTTCAAAATAAAAATACAAACCATCTCCTATGTGTATATGGATACTGATATTACATTTATATCAATAATTACACGTATGCGCTATATGTACATATGCGTTTGTAAAACCCCATAGTTCACATCATCAAGATTCCTTGAGCAATGGATTTCTTATCGTAGGATCAGTGCCTTCGCAGTGGATGGAATCGTAGGTCCATTTGCGATTATTCCTGATTATTGTTTTTAAAATCAATTTTATAATAAAACAATATATAACTTTACAACAAAGACTTTTGATGGAAGGTAGAAAATACCTGCACTCGTGAGCGCATTTTGGAGAGGAGCATTTAGGACATGGAAAGTGACAACCTTGGCAGTCCAAATCCAAGCAATCGCAAAGATCATCCGACGTTTGTATGAAGATACCTTTTTCGTCATACAAATATTTTCTGTGACTTTGATACAATCGACGGTACAGTTTACGCTTCTCTCGCTCGCTGTGCTCGGGATCAAAATTCCTCAGAAATTTTTTTGTTAAATTATCCACGCCTCTCTGCCTAGAGCCTCGAGTACTCTTCTATAACATTCAAATAATTCATTTCTACAATTAATTATATTTATATACTATATATATTTCAATAACTTGTTACGACTTGTACGTACTTTCTCGATGCGTGCTGTAGTCTGGTTCGACGTATTTTCACCATTTGTCGAATCACTTGCATCCATTTCCTTTTATTTATCTTGTGGTCGTGAACTTCTCAAGACGGACTCAAACTCATTAAAATGTTATATCATCAAACGTCTGGTTAGAATCTGTACGATTATTGTATAAATAGGATTAAATTAATGATCTTAGCAATGCAATTGTGAATAATAATATAATGTACAGCATACGTATCGTACATATAACATACCTCCTACCACACTTTCTTTCACTCTTTTCTACACGAGTGAGACCAGTAAATACAAGGTTGAATTCTTTTATCTCAAACTTTCACGTAGACTCATTTGGTAGCTTTTTCTATCTAGTACAAAGTTCGTAAAGTTAAGAATGTCGCTCGAAATTAGGAAAATATCAATAATAAGTAATTAAAACTGTTCCCTTATTGATTTGATCCCTCTATACCTTGATTAAAAACATTTTGTGAGGTTAGAAAATCTATCATAACCATCTAACGTACTGTTTATATCGTACTACTGCACTGTGTCGTACCATCAAAGTTTTCACGCATGCTGATTCTCAAATTTTCTATATTTATTTCTTATTTATCTTGTACATATTATTAATATCTTTACGCAATTTACAACAATTTTAGATGCAGTAACATGCTGAAAAGGTCAGATGGCGGTACTGTACTACTGGCTGACTTTAGGCATGCGCACTCCATCTCTAATCTAACCCAAACCATTTTGTACAAAAAAATCATCGATAAAACAGATATAGAAAATCGCAGTGATTTCAACAATTATACAAACAAATTGATTGAAGTTGTGGAATAAAAGTATGGCTTGGAATAAATAACATCACAAAATGTTCCATCTTTTGTTTTCAATGAAAGAAAATTTAGTTTTAGTTTTACACGATCATAATTTTGCTAACATACCATATAACTATATACGAGTATTGTGTGATGCAACAAAAGGAAGAAAAAAGAGAGTTAACACGATTTTTCGTCAGCGATACTACATCAAATATACACACATGTGTGTAACACATTTTCAAGGCTCGTTCTTATCTCGCTTTCCTAAACATTTCAGATCGAGATTTATTATTTCCTTTCTTTCATGTATATACATAAGTAATTATGCGAATGTGAAAAAAGAAATTTATAATATTTACGAATAGCATGTAGGATATAGACGCAATGCCTAAGACTATAGTTTGAAAAACTGCATCAATTATAAAGAGTAACATTTTATTCAGTTAGAAATTCAATGGATAATAGAAGATGGATAATAAAAGAACAATCTCACTCTAAAGACTATGAAACAAATTCCATATTATTCAAAAAATTGTTATCATTTTTATCATTAAGTACTATTATCCATACTTTCTAAATCTAGCTGTATCATAACTCGCTTATATAAACGTTACAATATTCTTTGCCGTGAAATCAAGTACAATAATTATTATTGTCAAAGTGACTTTTGATATTAATTGTACAAATAAATTATTGTTTTTTATTACATTTAATCGCACAGTGCTCTTTATTTTATTTGCCATTGTCTTAATCACATTAAGTTTGAAAAATTTCGGTCGTTGTCCGGGTTATTAGAATTCAGCATTCAGCAAAAGAAAAGCGTAAATTTCGACGTAATCATATGATAATGCTTTCAGGATAAGGCACATAGTGACGATATAGCTAGAACGAAGCGATTATTTCTTATCAAGTTTTCTATTGGCGGAAATTCTAAGCGCTAACGGACACTGGACGCTATTCATAATCCGATCTTACCTTGTACAAAATTGTCTCTTGATATATGCTCTTAAGATATCATTAGCCGATCAGAAGCTTTATTAATGTGTCTTAGGATTAAACACGTAATAATCTTCAGATTCTAAGATCGAACTATGAATGTCGTACCTGAATATATAATTATATTCATGAAAAACTAATTTCAATCAAAACTACCATACAATGATCATTTTAGTAACTGCGATCCTTCTTGCTGTATGAAAAATTTCAGCCTTTCACGCTGTTCGTTGATGTTAATACTATCAGATTTGGCTTTCGGATTGGAGCCGCGTTTTTCGTTCATCATTTTCGTTCTTGATACAGTATCAGGTTACTTGTCTCACTGATGAAGTGAAAATGTTTATGAGATATCGAAACAAAAATGACAAAAAACACGACTCCAATCTACTAGAAGCCAAAATTGATAGTATAAAGGTCTCTATACGATTTAGTTACTCACACAATTCGATACTATCACGTTTATATAAAGTATAAACCAATCTGTATTGTATTTCGATCGCTGCTACAAGTGATTTTACGTAGCAAATATTTTATTTTCATATTCAAATATATACTTTGTTGTATACTATATGTTAATATGTGTATGTGCGCGCGCGTACATAGCTATTGCATGTGGCAACAGAAAAACGGAATCACATGCAAAAATGTAACATTGGAAACATCCTTAATTAACGATAAAAGATTAGTATAATTTTATAAAAGTAGAGACACGTTTACATTATTTGTTAAATAGCAGGAACTATGAAACGTCTTTTATCATGCATAATCAGTATAGTTAAAGTAAAAGTCGATAATACACTTTCAACGTTTAAATGTATTTGTGATTTGATTTCTTATCAATTTCCTATTCTTCCCTCCTTTTCCATACATACTATTTCTAATTAATATACTCATTTATAAAGCATTTATTGAAATATGAATATTTTCCCTTAATTTAATTAAAAAAGAAATTCATAAGAAAGACGCTATTCAAAAATATATTTTATTAAGAACCATATGTTTCTTTTTGTTTCCTTCTTTCTTCTACAAAATTTCGTTTTTCGACACTAAATTACATACAATCTATTTTGGTTCAATAGTTTTAGCAAACAAACGATAATAACATTGCAAACATATATTCTGATTTCTAACAGATATATAAATATAAAAATGATGAACACTTAATCTCTTTGTGAAACTGCAAAGTACAAATTGTTTTGTATCAATCGTTTAGCGATCGCACGTGATTCTGATTTAAACCATTTCACGATTTTATTTAAAAGAATGATTTAATTCAGTAATGTTCAAAATGTACATATGTGCGAGAGATAAAAATTTTGACAAATTTTTATATTTCTCTCTCTCTCTCTCCCTTGCTGCATTTAAAACTGAACATATTGATTCACTATTATAAGAATCTACCTAATTAAGTACAAAAATGTTTTATTTTATTTTATTCTGATATTTTCTACCTTCTGTTCATAGTATAAAGTATGTATAATATGTAGAGACCCTCTAATAAGAGTCTGGCCATAGAGCGATTTGGAAATGTATCGTGGACTATCTGTAGCGCGTGCGTGAGCGTATTCTTAACGAATATGTATATCTTTTTCTCTCGCACGATTTTGACCAAATCGCTCTATGGCCAGACTCTTATTAGAGGGTCACTAATAATATGCATATATAAAGCGATATAAAATGCACGTGCGAATATAACCTATATATATATGATAAACAGAAAAATTCTGTGTAGGATATTCAATTTGTTTATGCCACTAAAACCTTTTGCTATAAGAGAAACTACGTTTGCAACAAATAAGTTAGACTATCGAGCGTTTCCTCTTTCAATCTTCTAATAAGTTCGCATATGTGTCCTTATCCCATTTGATATATACCTATACTTATAAATTATAAAGAAACAAAGAAAACTAAACAAACGGTCGCATTGAAATATTTACATAGATTGATTTAATATGGATAATACACTTGAATTACGTGAAATTACATTACTATTATTGAATAGAGCAAGTGTATATCCTTAAGCCCAGTATGCGTGTATTGATTATGGATTTCATTTGAGTACCCCCCCTCCCGGATATGAAATGTACGATCGTGTGTTTCAATCCGATTGCGTTTATTGTATTAATATATTACCTTTCATCAACGGTCTAATACCTTCAACATAAAGCTTGTTTTCTCTTACATTGGTCACTATCGCACGAGGAGGAATAAATCGAAGAAAAACGAAACGTAATAACGTGTCATAGATGGACATAACGTGTTGTCATAGAGAATTTCATCTACCACCCACGATTTTACCGACGATGCCTGCGTAATTCGTGTTTCTGTTCCTCGCACAATGGTAATCAATATAGAAGACGCAGGTTCAGAGTGAGAGATACTAGAGTTCCACTGCGAAAGGTCAATAGACGAAACCAGTTAATATCTGATATTGTTAATGTCATTAGACGTACGCTTGAGCAGTTTCTTTACTATTGATGCGTTGTAAGAAATAGTTGTTTCGATACCTATACCCTGCAATCGACACTTTATACCGTTAGAATCTGAAAGAAACAAAGGGTATCAAGAGCTATGATCTGCTGGTAAACATTCAGCGATCAGACTCACTTACATGCTGATACGTTGCACGCCAAGTATTATACCTTAAGAAATACAGAGCGTTCAGCCAATTCAATTTATATAGCTTTTGGTACCCTCTGGATCTTAATGGATAGATGGCGCGTGTATGTCAATTAAGAGAACGTTGAATCCTGAGAGTTCAGAACTTTTAATTAAGGCTGGTCTTAATCGGTCAGGGAGATCTGAGCAAATCCTATTAACGCTTTGTCATCTGGTATTTCATTCGCCGCGTAACCGGAATTCTGTAACAGCGCAGGAGATTATGATACTGGCAATAGTGAGACGCACGCACAGGTTTGTTTTTGTTTTTGTAATATATTATAATAATTCAATATGATGCTCACCAACGAAAAGGTTACCGTTCGCAATTGTCCTGCACTTTCAATCAGCTTTTTTAAATTTGCGGCTATTACCACAACATCCTTGCCATCAACCAAACCCGCAGCGACCAGCTCTGCCGCAATTCCTTGCGCGGAATCCACTCCGACAGTAAATTCAAATCTAATATCATTCAGCTCCCGTCTTTCATTTCTACAAGAAATTCATTATTTATATGATATTACTTTAATCATTTGCTATAACTACATATTAAATTCTGCAAGAAACGAATTACCGTACCGTAATCTGAGCACCAAGTTTATAGGAACATTTTGCTCGGTAGTTTGTATGGCGAGTTGACTCGGCGCTACCTTGATTTGACCGTAATACTCATCAGGTTCGCCAGTTTCCTCGTCGCTGCTAGCCTTCTCGATAGTATTGACTGGTAATGTCTCCTTGGCACCTTCGTCGCCGCTCGAACCACCGCTGTCCTCTTCCTCCGACGACCAGACCCATTCTCCGGTCACTGTTCGATGCAAACGTCCCGACGTACCAGGTTGTCTTTTTGATGCCTACGCAAAAAATGTGATATCTTGCAAAAAAACAACTTGCGAAATATATCCAATAAATTTAGAAGGCAAACCAACAGATTTCATACATGTACAAATATTTATATGCGCAACACTTATCGGATCTTGTTGATCTTACGCAAATACACACCTTTTGTACACGTGTTTCTAAACTAGGTCCAATTGCTACTAACGTCTGCTGTAGATATTTCTTATCTTTAGCTTTCTTAAAAAACGGGTGCTTTAGTAGTTCGGTGGCCGTTGGTCTGGAATAATAAAAAAAAGTATACACACACACACACACACAACTAGTAAACATTATACAGAGATAAAAGTACGAAAGCGCAGCTAGACTTACCTTTTGGTAGGATCTTTTTGTAAGCAATCGACGATCATTTTTCGGAATGTCTTTCCATAAGCTTTGTACTGATCCTTGTCATCCGCAGCAGTGTCTAGAGTTGGCGGGTCGTTTTGCAACGTCAACATCAGAACTTTCATAGGAGGATATTTATGGTACGGCGCCGTACCGCTGGCCATCTCGATCGCTGTGATGCCAAGTGACCATATATCAGCCTTAAAATCATAGCCATGGTCCTGCACAAACAGTTACACATATTATAATTGCTTTGCAGCGATATACAGATAATGGATCGTCAACATTTGAAGTAGAATCGTGCTTGTGAAAGTCACATGCTTGCCAGAATTTTCAGCTGCAAGCTTTTTCACAGAGAGGTGTATCAGTTTACCCGAAAATGTGGACATTTGTTTTTTCTTTCTCATTACTACAACAACTATTTGATCTTTAAATTGCATTCTTACAATTGCAGAGCATTAATACTTTGGAAAGCTTCGGAAAACCTGTGTCATTGATAGATCATTGATAGATATATCTACATTTACACAATTTAATAAAAATCTCTTTAATCTCCTACTGTAGGCTGTGCACAAAATTATTCGATCAAAGTACAAGAGTATTCACACACACGTATACAGATACACCACAAAAGGAAAGGAAAGAAAAGAGATTAAGTAAAATATAATAGCATTAATAACAATATCAATATCAACAAGAGATCAATTTCGCGAAAATTCATTTAATAAACACATTCCGCGCGATGCAAGTTTTTTATGCAGTTACATGCCCAACGTAAGTCATGCTGAAAGAATAAAATGTGACTGTGTGTAACGTAAATTAATGCGTAATGTAAATTAATTTATAATTTGACAAGATGACAGGAATGCTTTGTGGCGCACGCAAGATATATGTATATCATTCGATGTAACATCCATAAAATGTTGCATACATTTAATAAACACATACACAAATGTAGACATAGAGAACACGCAGGCTAAGAAGTCTGTAGTGTTACTTTCCTCTCTCACCTGCTCCATGACCTCGGGCGCCATCCAACACGGTGTACCGACAAAGGTGTGTCGGACCTTCTGCCGACTTAAATCACGTCCAGTCGCGAGCCACGCGCTAACACCGAAATCAGCGATCTGTACCGTGCCATCCTCGCCTAGTAGGATATTACCCGCTTTTATGTCCCTAATATTATTCTCCCATTAAAATTCATCTAGATACGATAATAGATAATAGCGAAAATTTTGCTGTTTTTTTTTTTTTTTTTAACATAGACAGTTTTTATCAATAACAATCGTAACAACAAATTAATCAAGTGAGAAAGAAAGAAACACATGGTCTGTAACTTTGAATGGAATTTTAACAACAGCCGAAAAGAG
Source organism: Ooceraea biroi (assembly GCF_003672135.1). Taxonomy (NCBI): domain Eukaryota; kingdom Metazoa; phylum Arthropoda; class Insecta; order Hymenoptera; family Formicidae; genus Ooceraea; species Ooceraea biroi. Next base: position 16,818,600 of record NC_039511.1, read on the forward strand.
AAAAAGACATATTTTAGAATACCTGTGAATCTGTCCATTACTATGGAAATATTCAAGCCCTTTGAGTACCTCTCGAAGCACCGTCGCTATAGTCGCCTCATCGAATACTCCGTGTTTGCAATTGGTTGTCCTGGTTTTATGCTTGATAATATCCAGCAAGGATCCACCCTCCAATAGTCTCAGAACTAACCAAAGCTCTTCTTTCACCACAAACGATGTATAATACGTCACGACGTTCTCGTGGTTGCACGAAGACATTGCTTGTATCTCTTTCTAGGATTTGCCCATAAAATGAAAACATCTCCATTAAATACCATCTTTTCTATCCTCGTGTAAAACTTGTCAATTCATTTATATTTATACAGAAAAAAACATCAAGTGGTCTCTCACTCGGTGCTTTACATATTTTCCAAGTAACATTCCATTAAAATAGAGATAGTACTAGAGATACTCGACGTAAAACATTTGTATCATCCTGGATACAGTATGCATTGTAATTGATAAGATTGTTAATTCAATGAATCATAGAATATATAAAAGTCTTATCAAGAGATAGAAGCATGTCATTTTATTGATCTGTCGCTCAGTAAAATCCAATGTCAAGATTACAGTGAAATACTCACCAGTAGCTCATCCATGTTCGTATTCCATTTTTCCAAGTTTATTCTTTTGATCGCGCATTTTTCTTGTCGCGGAATGCAAAATGCTGCATGCACTACGGCGGTCGCTCCAACCCCTTCAATTTGAGAAAAAAATTAACGTTACTAAAAATTTTGTCCAAGATTTGTCGTTTCCTAAATTTCGTACGAATTGATAATTCATCGAAGAGAAAAGTCATTGAGACATGCAAGTTTTAAATCTGCATACGAAACGGCAGATTAAGAAGAAATCACAATAATCAAGAGATAAATAAGTTTTGCGGGAGGGAAAAGCAAAAAAGTTTCGCTGCACTCTTAGCGCTTCTTTTCCCTCGCCCCTTACGGCATGCATACACGATACTGGCACGCGCGCGCGCCGTTTCGTCCTTCGCTGCACAGGTTAGGTACGAATTCCCTTTTTACGGACAATAACGTTGGACGTATCACGTGACAGCGAGAATACATGAAGCAGAAGTGAGCCTCTGTTCACGGAACAACAACGACAACCGACTGTCACGCGTTTGATCGATATTTTCGGTGCGTGTAACGTGCGCGTGATGAACGTTCAACGTTCAACGTTCAACGTCACCGACACCGTTATCGCTCTCATCATCATTATCATCGTAATTGTTGTAACGCTACTGTTGGTTGGCGCGTTGCGTGCCGCGCCTCCATCGGATGGCTGCAGGTCGCGGAGCGACGTCGATGTCACGGGCAGCGACCGGCGCCATGCGACTTTGGAAAAACCAGCAGGAGAATCGCGCGCGCTCCACTTGACGCGCGATCAAGGAGTCTCGTTTCGTTCGCGTTACTCATTTCGCGTTACTCATTTCGCGTTACTCACCAATAACCTCCTTGAGCTCATAGTCGTCCTTGGTATTCGGCCAGCCCTGCACGACCGTGGACGAGCTCGCAGACGCCATTTTGCTAGCCAGTGCCGGACCGAGACGCGTGTGCCTGCTGGCTGCACGAGTACCCCGCGATAACGACAGCAAAGTGCTGCCGGCGACCAGCGATCCACCGTCACGTGGTGAAGCAACTGAAGCAGCGGAGACAGTGGCGATGGCGACGATAGTAGGGGTGGTTACGTGAGAGTCGCAGCGATCGTTGGCCGCGAGCACAGGTGCTGCGCTTTGGCCGTCCTGTAAAGTCGATGATGCCACTGTCGTTGGTGTAAACGCCTCCGGCTGTAGCGGAATGAATGAGCGAAACGACTTTTGCCGGAACACGCCGGGCGAGCAGGACGGCAGCACATCCGGCGAGATTTTCCTGAAAAGGATTTTCAGAGCGATCGGTCCCGTGGACTCATTCGCCTCTTGGTAAGTTTGGGGTAAGTTGGCGTCGATGCGAGCGCCACTCGCACCTTCGTACTGCCCGCTGACAACATTCGGTAGAAATAGAATCGCGTTGCTGAGAGGGCAGTTGATGCGATCGTTAAATGTATACTCTTTAGTTTTTAATTTCAAATTGCGAGATATTCGACTCTCGACTAATGGCGTCTGAGTTTACCCAGATGTAAAAGCAATTTTTTAATGAGAAAAACTTAATTGAAAATACTTGTACAAGATGTACACTCGAGTCCGAACCGAGCCTGATCACGATAGTCTGTGCGATTGCCGGAACCGTCAGTAATGCGAGAATTAAATTATTATTTAACGTTTACGTTAAAATATATAAAGACATCTTGGCACGTATGATTCTGCCAAGTCCATATTTGATGTTTTAATTCGAAAAAATCAACATAAAGATCATCGGATCGAGCTCTATTACATATTGATTTATATTTATGAATACATTTTGAAATCTCGAAGAATATAACCAATATAACCTTGAAAAAACTGTATTTTGGCTTATATCATAATATTGGAAAAAGAGAAAAACGATTACCTCGAGCCGACGACTCAGGAGCGCGCTATTCAGTGGCATGCAGTAAAACTGCGTTCCACATTTAATAAATGTATCAATGATTCTCTCTCGCACAATTGACGTACATCGATTAGGGAATTCAATTAAACCACGCCCTCATGGATATATTGTCGCCATACTTTATTTGCGCGGGGATTTCACCGCATTACCATGACCTTTACCGCGCGCATCGCAAAGCGACAGGTGCTCTTCCCCCATGTGTGACACATGTGTATATAAAACCTACCATGCGTCATATATTTCCATTCAGTGATTGCGCATCCCGACATCCACAAACATTCACCCTTGGAATCGATTATTTCGATTAAATCGACCGGCGGGGATTCGAAACGAACATGTACAGGAGGACGAACATTCTGATCGTAAGTCTCCATGACGTATACACGTATACACGTATACACGTATACACGTATACACGTATACACGTATATAAACGAGGAATAGTCGTGCGGGACTACGCGTTTCGTTCCCGAACGAACGGCGTGAACGCGAAAAGTCATCTCGACAAGTACTCACCTATTTCTGCCAAGTACTAGAGTTGTCAAGAATCGACTGTTTTGAAACTTTAGCTGCTCCTGCTCCGTCGATACAGGTGCCGTGCCGTCCGGTACATCTGACTTGCGTTGCCCCATACCGCCCACGGACCTGTAAACGGAGATAGGCGTTCACACAAGTTGCATGTCAGCAAAGATCATAAAGATCAAGCGCTCGTGATCGCCACGTTGTCTATTCTCTTCTTGTTAGATTTCGGTTATATTACAATAGCATTTACAACTTGAGAAACGCATATAACGCGTATATTTGAAATATCGCTCCAAAAACTGCCTTTTCAGATTGATATATACGGAACATTTAACTGTTTACTTTCTAATCGCGTATAATAATACGTGATGGAACTGAAGGCTTCGGCTTTAAGCGTGTGGAATATTTCGAAACTGACGGTTGGCCGATTGTCACCTAAATATCTAGATGGAATGATTGAGCTTGGATTAGCCTTACTGGGTTATTTTTAGCTATCGAGAAGGGGCTAGAGCCTATCCGACCGACTAAAAATAATCTAATGGGAACAGGTTGATTAAAGTATCATAAATTTGCTTTCTCTTTGGCAATATTTAGCGAGTAAACTTCGCATTGCTACACGGAAAATATGAAGCGCGCGCGTTGTGAATAAAGTCACAACAAGGAATTGAAAGCGAGTTGAAGTATATTGTACATGCGCATACCTATTATAGCATTTTATCCAAGTTTTTTTTCTCTAAGCAGCTTTTTTATCATTCATAATTTGTAGTATTATCCTAAAACTGGAGTGATTAATAATTTATTTCAAATTGTAACAAAATGCGTGACATCATCCGTGGCATTCCATCAACAAGAGTTCTTCCTCTCAACCCCGGGCATCACTTGATTACAATTAACAAGTCTATAACAGTCCTGTTCCAAACTAGTGGTCTAATTATTTCCTCAAACACGAGAAGCGAAGATGGCATCTGTGACATTTAATAACACGCTCCGATAGATCGCTTATTTTAGCACGTAGAAACATTAACGTTTTTATATTTAATCTTATTATCCATTTAAAATGTTGTTGAGTCAACATAAATTTCTCGTTTCCAAGAAAGAAATTAATGTGCAAATCTCCTCATTTCCTGAAATTCATTTTCAGTGTTTTAGTTAAAATACTAATATCGAAGTCGAAACTTAAATGGTAATCAGTTGGTGCAAAATCACACACAGGAGAATACGGTGTGGATGCAGTAACAAATTCAAACTTTTAATTAATGAATAATTAAGATAAGAAACACATGACGTTATTCTTTTGTTGTTTTATTCCTTTATTATAGTAGTATCGAATTTACTTTTTTAAGAAACATGATAGTGTCTAGCACCAAGTTTCAAGTTCGTATGCAAGCAATGATACGTATACACGTATACGAGACTTTTAGTTTTGAGCGGAGTTCAAGCACGATTATTCTATCTCTGTAACGCTTGGACCAACTGATTGTAAAATGGGTTCGATCGATATAGCCCTTTTATATTCTAAAGGTGTCTTTGCTTTTATCCTACATGCCTTATGAGATATTCCGTCACAAAAATCAAGGTAGCTAAATTCCGTGTTTCAGAAATTTAGAAACCGTCGTCACCCAATGCACAGTTTAAGCTTCTTGTCACTAGAAGTGTTTATGATACGAGTAAACAGTAGCTAAAGAGATTAAATGTTTGGTTGACACGTTATGTGTGAACCGTACACTGATTGACGTAGGCGCGCAAAACTTCCGTTAAATATCGTTGTGTACATGTCAATGTAAAAAAAAGGCTAAAAAAGGCTAGAAAAGGCTAAAAACAGGCTAAAAAAAGGCGCCAAGTACATACATGTGCTGCGGATCATTTGAATCTATTTTCTGTTACAAAATAAATGATATTAAACATTGATTAGGTGTGTGAATTAATTCGCGCGCTACCGCGATTTTCACGATATTCAAAGTTTATTCACAAAAAATCAAATCAATTATCAATGTTCGAAATAATCTCCATCTCATTTTGTATGATTTTGCTTCATCTATCAGGTAGCTGACGAATACTCTCGCGAAATAATCTTGGCGGTTTTAGTCTTCAAGACTTTTTCAGACCATTCTTCCATTGTTTTGAACTGTATATTAGCACGGTGATATTGTAATAGAGTGATCGGAATAGGTGATAATTCGACGGGGCTAGGTGCCGCATGAGGAAGAATTTTTCAGTCCAAAGCACAAATGGCATCCTTTGTCCTCAGCAGCAAGTGGCCGAGCTGCAAATTGATTTGCTTAGTTCCTTGGCCTTGATTATATCGTCTCTTTTATTCCAACGTATCATTCACACGAGTGAATTGCTCTGCAGTAACAATCTGGCCAGGATCTTGTCCAGCAACTTGTAGTACAACGGTTTTTACGTGCCACCGGATACGTAGCAAAATTTTCTTGCTACGAGTGTTGAACTTTAGAGTAGATATCGATGGCCGAGATCTGTCCACGATTTTCTGCGGTTAGAATTGTCACGCAATATCCATTTTTATCACCCGTAATATGCAAAAGATTACTTCTCATAAACCGAATCAGCAAGAACATGGCTGTGTTGAACCTTCACTGTTTGTCTTCCGGACTGAGCTCACGTGGAATCCATCTATCTTCCTCGTGAACGTTTCACAGTTGATATAAGCACACGAATATACATATATTGATCATGAATAACTCGAAATTGCAGTGTCAATTCTTGCTGAATTTGAGCGGAGTTTTCAACTCGAGCGACTGCTCGAATGTCTCGAGTTTTCAAATTTTCTTCAATTGAGGTCCCTGATCCGAAAGATTATATTTCCACTTTGAAATCTCTGATACCACTTTTTGCTTGCATCGGTCATAACACCATCATTTATCCAGAGCAGAACAAATTATTTCTACAGCTTCTTTCTTTTAAATGCTTTCATTTAAATGCAAAACGAATGTACCTCAAATATGCTGCTTTTCGGACACCACCGTGTTCACTACTATTTTATCAAGCTATAGATCATTTTTTTACTAATTTTTTATCAATATTAATGTACAAACTGACAAAAGCAAAACATTTTTCGAAATTATTATTTTTACACAATAGATATCAAGTTTTTTAAACATAATTCTCTACAAAGAAAAAAAGCATCGTCTTATCTGTTGTCGTCCAGATCGAGAATTTTGTGAGATTCCTGAGTTAAGAGTTTAATATTTAACCACCGCTGGATTAAAGCAGCGATTTTAATTGAAGTTTCTGACCGACCAACCCGGTTGCCTGTCGCCTACGTTCAGTTTACTACAATGCATGACTACAATATATTCTCCACATTTTCATTCTTTCCTCTATCTCGTATCGTGTCACGCGATATGACGAACGTTTCCTCCATTTATTTATTTCATCCGCCTTTACGTTCAGCGTTTTCTTTAGTTGCTTATTTAATTCGATTTAATTCCAGGTATTTTTGTTTCGAAGCTTATACAGGTTTATTCGCAATACTTTCTATTTCAAAATCGTTTCGCTTTTTAGAGACACAAAAGGGAAAAAAATTACATTTGCTTAGATCACACAACACAATTTTCTCCCGTATCTTTGTCTTTTCTTGTTGATCGGAAATAATTATTTTTTAGAAACTAAATATAAAACAATCTCTAGCCTAATTCGAGATATCCAAAAATTACTTTGAAATATTTTTTCTACGATACAAACATCCTCCGAGCTATTTTTAATACATTCTGTATTAAATCCGCGACGTTACGTATTTGTGTTACATGTTTGTATGAATTAATGGCTTCTTATTGCTTCAAAATTCTTAACGATATAAAGATTTATTGGATTGACTTTGCATCAATCTTAATTAGCACATATGCAATTGTATAAACAAACGTGTTTCGCCGATCGCCGCCTATAGAGGAATTATATTTATTGCAATATCGTTGTGTTTCAATTTGCTGGCTATGAATCTCTCATCGTATAGAATTCTTCGATTTTTAGCTACTTATATTTTTAGTTACTAGTTTTTCGATTTAGCTCTTGAACATTTTGTTGCTAAACTCTTAATTTAATTTAGGAAATAAAAGTTTTATCATATTATGCTTGTATTAATGATTAAAAGAATAGGAAATTGTAGGAAAGGATATGTATAATCTCTCGTTCCCCCCCCCCCCCTCTATGGCATTTATTTCTGACTGATTATAATTCAATACTCTTGCGCGCTGGCTTTATTACATGGCGCTACTAACCAGTCACATGTTCGAACTTTATTGATTAAATGGTAAATGATCGTGCATTTATTGGAAGGACTTATATTCTACAAGTACGATCGTTTAAATTGAATTCCATTGATATTACGGAATCGTGCTGTGGTTATTCTGTTATATGTGCATTGATACACGTCTAAGTATGTGATACGAGGTTTGTTCTACTTAGCTGCACGCTTTTATTTACCCAATACTGACTTATCTTTCTCTTTCATTCCATATAATTGATATTGAGTAATGAGAACAATTGTAAGTTTCGTGAACACATTTCAAAGAATCACATTTTACATTTTCGACAGATTTCAAGTTGCGCTATCGTTGAGTTTGCTTAATAACGCTGCTTCTCATCAATGGAACTTTTACTCGGCTGGTAAACCGAGGGTCAATTGCTTATTAACTCAAAGAATGGCTATTAAAGTAGTTCCACCGTCATTGAAATCATTCGCGAAAAAAAGAAGAATTATTATATCCGTACCGAAACAAACGCACGATTGTTTAATCTTCTCTCGAATTCATGGAATTATTTTTGACAAATTAAAAAAAAAAGGAAGAAGTAATTGTGAGTTGAACACGTAAATGTAATACCTAAATGTATTACAATAGAAATTAAAGCCTCAATTAAACAAAAGAGAATGAAATCGTCAAATACCTAGAGATCAATAAACACCTTTGCAGTGACATGAATTTATGAAATTAGATCGAACAAGCTTGTCGAAACAATTGATCTCAACAATGTTCCATCAGCAATTTCGAAACAGCTGCGTATGAAGTATTATCAGACGTCATTGTATCACTCATCATCATGTGTACACCATATCGAAAAGTATTAAAATATCGATAAGTATTAAGAAAGTATGAAGGCCGATATGCGTACCTATAAATGCTACATAATTTTTTTCATGCTTTTCTTGGTAAAAATATCACAGTATTTGTTGTACTTTTTTTCTTTTTTTAAATTCTATTAATTTTCGATAGATGAATACTTAGAAAATTCGTGATACTCAATTCGTTACATTAACATTTTGTAAATTTTTGCTCGAATCCTTAAAATAGAAATAAGAATCATTAGCTAGACTTTTTAAAATCCATGGTAAACTTGAGAAAAACCTGTCGTTAGTAATTTGACATTCGTTGATTATCATTTGCCAAAATCACATGTAACGATACTTTAATTATAAAATACAAACAGGTAATGCTCGTTACCGATCTTTGATCGGTTCTTACCTGGACGTTGATTTTACAGAGTTATTTGCATAGAGATCGGCTGCCATAGCATCAGTGTAACATTCCGGCTCATGGATATTCCAGAAATAAAACTGGAAACTCGTCTTTTCACAAACGTTTTTCCTGTTTTTCTTTTCTTTTTTTTCTAAAAACCACACGAGTAATCACGTTGCCAGCAGAATCCTCGAAATTCGTAAAAAAAACTTCACTGATAATATTACAACATCAACCTGGGTTCATTCTCATCGCGTAAATAAAAATACCAATCGTCGCAACCCAATATGCTCGTTGGACCGACATGATCCTCGTGTTATAATTTACGACATGTATCGTGTTCTTATATTTCTCTCCTTGTTCCCCTCCCTTTCTCTTTTTTTTTTGTATTTTTTATTACCGCAACACGAAAACTTTGTCGAAAGTGCGAAATAACATTAGAACCATTTCGGGAAAAGAGCAAGAATATTCACGCGGTAAGTTTAAGAAAATATCTACTGATCGACTACGCATTCAGCAGACGAGACGATCATCCTGTTGCGTTCACCGTTGTGACCGAACTATGTATGTCAGACGCGCGGGCACTGTCAATTGGATAACTACCTACCCCACATTAGTACAGTGTTGTGTGCAGAATACATAACGCTGAGATACTGAAAACCAACACGTCTCGCGTTTTCCGTCTCTCCCCCCCTTTTGAATCACTTTAGTCTTATTTCTTCTTGTTTTTTCTTACATATCTGTATGCGCTCTTTTGTTTTTGTTTCTTCCTTTCTCCAATAGTTCTATGTACATCTACTTCTACTTCATTTTGTTACATGTTCTCTTGATAATTAATTTATGAAAGAGTCATATTTTACTCGCAGATGACTGAACTTTTTATCCTCGGTCACGTGTCCTACGGACTGAGTAAACGACTAAATCTTACTCAATTACTAATTAAGGAAAATTTGGTACCCGATTTCTATCAGTATCCTCTATATGACATACCAGTGAGGAGAGATATCTCTTATTTACCAGAAGAGATCTATGACGTAGAAGATGCAGCGAAGCAGAATAAATTGCAACAGTTGAGCAGAGATAATAGAGGTTTGATACCGGTTAGTAAAATACTAATTAGCAAAGGTAAATTATTCTTTATTGGGAAAAATATCGCTAGAAATATTGAGTCGTAATTATTACTTTATTGCATTTAGTAGAAACATATTATTCATCAACCATATTACGTGTAAATTGATTCGAAAAATCAATGAAAATCGGACCGAACTTTTTGACTGACCTGACTCGAATGCACGTATTTAAAAACTAATCTCTTTAAATAAGCACAGTCTCGAAAATGAAAATCAATTTTGCAAGAATCTTTGATAATCAAGAATCTTCGGTTTATTCGTTTCAGTTCGTATATTATTTCTTATTTAATTTCTTCATTTGTGTTACGTTAAGATAAATATCTATACATATATATATACCTCTTGTAACATGTATAGGAATATCGTAGTCTTTGCGAGACAATAACTAGAAGAGTAGAAATTGCCGATACGGATTACGAGTATCAACCTCCACATTACCATGAAGTCTTTTGTAAGAATTCATTGTTAGATGACGATAATGAAGAAATAATGAAAAGAGCTTTACAGCAGGTAATGTATTATATCTATAGGCATAGAAAATCTTTATAAATTTATTAGTAGTAATGGAACTTTAAGATTTAATGTCTCTTTTTTTAAATTTTAGCAATGTGTACATCCGGGGTTTCATTGCGTGCAAAAAAGTCGAATTCTGTTTCTAGCTAGACGACATTGGGAAAGTGAATGTTGGGAACCCTATACAAAGAAAATTGCTAGTGGTTGTGATTGCATGTGGCCTGTTACCACTCTTGGCGAAATAGCCCAGCATTATTAATTTAGTAGTAAATTCACATTTATTAGTAAAGACAAAAATTCGTTGCATAGCAATACATGAGAAAACTATGGAACATGTATTTCCAATAAACATAATCTTTCTCTCACCTCATTTCATTTCCTCTCTCTCTCTCTCTCTCAAAAATATTATCTCAAGTATTATAAAACAAATAAATGGGATATAATAAACAGTGTCATTACACCCCGATAGTTTCTTCTTTTATACTACTGTACTTATATACTCCTGTTAAATTATTTGTCGCAAAAACTTATACAAGATAAAAAGTTTAGTGCGAAAAACATCTTTCTTTGTGAGTTTACTTCCACGAATTTGCTTTATGCTTTGGTAAGAAATGGAATCCGTTAGGCACTTTTCCAAGTAACATCTCGCTGTAAATAAACAAAATTGTTATTCCATTGCAATTATGGATAAAATCAATGAGTTTTCAACGAAAGTTAGTAGCAAAGGATAGCCTTACGACAATTTCACCCAGTCGGCGCAGTTGGAACTGGCCATCAGTGTCTCCATATCGTCGCGACCTCTGTAAAATGGTGGTCTCTCATTAATTCTCTGTGGTGGTCTCTCCAAAAGTCCAACTGGCACATATCTATAATGTATATTTGAACGTGAATACACTTGAACAAAATGAGCATTTATTCGCACGGCGAATTTACCTATGAAGAAAAGAAATCCATTCTAGCATAAACCTCCTAGTGGTTTCGATGCCACGGGTGTCTGATCCCCAATGCTCGAGTCCATAATTCGTGTACTTTTTCAGAATATCAAATCGTTCGGAACTCGATATATCAATTAACTTCCCTTCCTTGATCTCGGTAAAAATCCACGGTTTGATCAATGCTCCGCGGCCGATCGTGACACCTTGCACCGTACCGTAAATCTCTTTTACTCGTTGATAGTCGTCAAAAGACAGGATATCGCCGTTGCCGAATACAGGTATCGGTTGCGCCGCTACTGCACACTTTTCTATGTACTCCCAATCAGCCAGCTTGGTATATCTCTGCTCACGGGATCTACCGTGAACCTGAAATACCATTAAGTGAATTACCATTAAGAGGGTGGTTGACTTGTGAATGGAAACGACTACGCGCAGAAGGTAATTGACTTGTTTCAAAAATATTCTTTCTATATATACATATATATCTCTGATTTCTAAAAAGAAAATAAAGACACTTGAATTAAGCAACGGTGAATTCAACGGACTTACTCACGGTAATCATCGACACACCCCAGTCCCGAAATCGTGGCATCAAGTTATGCGCGATCGGTTTGTCCATGTACACTCCTGTTCTAGTCTTAACGGATAACGGTATGTCCAACACCTGACTGACAGACTTTACCACGGTTTCGAGAACGTTTAATCGATTGAGCATGCCACTACCGCCGCCATGCCTATAAATCAGATCGATAGGACAACCGAGATTTAAATCGATGTAATCCACATTAATTTCGCGACTCAGTAGTTGAGCGCATCGCGTCAAGACTCCTGGATTGTTGCCGCAAAGCTGCACACCGAAGATGTCTTCACTTTCATGCCGCTTCACCAACGCCCATTCTTCTGGCGCGCCTTTCAATATCTTTGGTGCCAATGCCATCTCGCCACAGGTGATATCGGCGCCGTATTCCTTACAGATCCTTCGAAACGGCAAATTACCCACCGTCGTCAACGGACTCAGCAGTATTTTGCCATTCCAGTCGAATCGCTTCTTCTCCAACCGTCGTGATCTGATGAGATCGCTCTCGTCGACCGGTCCGATCCTCGTTTCCTCTGTTCCTTCTTTTCTATCCAATATATCTGCGCAAACGGAAGCATCCGATTTCGTTTTCTCGCAATTGTTGGCACAAATATCTTTATTCACTCCACGACCATTGCCATTGTCGGCAACAGTGATCGACTTTGCGATCACGTCGTTCGATTTCAGATTATCCTCCGTCTCCGTTCCATTTTTCGAAATTCTCTCTTGTGTCTTCTTTCTCGACGGATCGTTGGCCTTGACAATTGCTTCTGCCTTGGAAAAATCGTAGTTGCGCTTTCGCAATTTGTATTGCAGATCCTTGCGTAAGTGATTACTGATTGCTGGCAAATGCTCGTTATATTCCTTGAATTTCTTCTCGTCGATAATATTGAAACCGTCTTTGGTCAAATGTTGTAAACCCATTCTGCACGTGAGCCCTCTTGGGCACTTACCAGTCAGTTCGAAAACGTGACATCTCGTACCAATGTCCTCTGGTCTTATCTTCAAATATTCGTTCCGATCGTGCAGAAAGGTGCAGCGCTGATTTGAACATTTTCTCTTGGATTCATCAACCGTTTGATCCGCAATCCAGGGACAGAGACTCAACTCTTTCGAAGCCTTGAACGGAGGTGGTCTTGCCTTATTTTGACCTCTGAGCTTTTCCTTCTTGTCTTCCTTCAGTCTCTTAGCGGATGGTTCATCCGTTGCATCTATCGCGTTTGCATCTAGAGATACCTTCTTCTTATCGGTCTCTGTCAAGCACTCTTCGCTCAACTGTCTCACATGAGCCTCAATAATGAACCTGTGGTATCATAGTATTTGGTATACGTTATCATCACGATACAATATATATTCTTTTATATATATATATATCACATGTGTTTTAGCTACGAAACATTAATAAAGAGTACCTAAATATGAATTCAAAATATTTAAAAAATATTAAAGCATGTATAAAAACATTATTTATACACGGTCTGTCCACGTTTTGATACGACTGGTACCGAAAACGAATATAAGACTCGATTGAAAACTGTACTCCGTTTTCAGGATCGCCTTCAATCGCGCTACAAATGCGAAATACACCTCGATGCGGGAGACGCGCTCTAATTTGCTAATCTTAATCAATTAAGTATTCACTCTTTACGAACCTCGCTATAGGCAAATGCTATAGGATTTTTTGGTTCAACTCGAAAGCCGTCTACCATTTTCTAAATAAATAAAAGAATATTAATATCCTAATAATAATAACATAATAAATGTCTCACGCGCTGAGCCAATGCTCTCGGCACACGTCGATGAGCTATTACGTGTTAGCAAGTTAGGAACGAGCACAAACAAGGGAGGGAAGAACAACGCGTCGTTTTCCAACGGTTGCTAATAGGTCGTGTCTAAATTACCGTGTCCACGCTTATTATTTGGAAAATAACATAGGACTTTTTCACTCTATTCAATCCGCTCTGCCGGACACTCCGTAGACGTATCGCGTAAAATTGAGTTCTGTTAAAATCGTATTACAGCTGTAATTTGTAGCCGTCACGTGGCTGAAGCGAACAAACTAGTAGGTTGATCAAAAAGTCCATGTGAATCTTTTAGTAAAATTCAAACGCAAAACGCTTATCGATATAAAGTTTTCCGTTATTGGAAGATCCGTGCAAAGTTGTTTAGCGAAATTAATTCTTGATAGAAAATTTTGAATGTTATTAAAGCGATCCGCATGGGCTTTCTCCGGTGTAAGAATATTTCTGAAAGGTTAGGAAACGAAACGCTTGTATGTAATATTCTTCTAAAGTCCATTCACAGCTGAAAGATCGACTAAAAGTCAATTTTAGGTATACGTACGTACTCTTCTTTTATCATACACACACCCTTCTGCTTATCTTCGTTATAATCAAATGAACAATTCTCCTGGTATTTCTCCATTTCTTCCACTTCCAGCACGCAGTCCGCGGAGAGTGCACACTTAAAGTTAGAGGTTAAGTTGTATCGGTTACAGTTCTTCCTAGGGTTTACATGTCGGATAGAAAGTGGAAAAAATCAAATTCAATTTGTCAAGGATCTGATAAACGGTATTAGTGGGTATTGAGTCCATTGGTCAATGACAGAAAAATAGTAAAATTTCCCAATTGTTACATGTCAATTCTCGTTCTCTCTTCTTGTTTTAAAGCTGATTACATTTCCAAATTTTGGTTTTAGAGAGGTTAAACAGATTAAACGTCAAAGAAATTAAGTTTGAATAATACAAGATTATTTCCTGTGAATATTATGGAGTATTTTATTGTTTTTTTAGATTTAATACGACACAAACCATATTTACGATGCATCGTGTAATATATATTTCAGTAAAATTATTAAGTCACACATCCTAAAACGAAGAGAGTAATAATGGATAGTTCTTCGGATGAGGACGATCCGTATGCAAACTCTGCTGCTCGGTTAAAAAGTAAGCCTCTTCTCATTCATAACGTTATATTAATTTCTACTTAATCTTGAAAGAGACACAAATATACTTCATATTTATGAAACACACATACATATATATGAAATTTCCGAAAGATAACATGTTGATTTTATGGTTTCAGAATTGAAAAAGAATCGTCTCGAGAGAGAGAAGCTTTCTGTTAAACTGGAGGAACTTTCTTCTGCCAAGTACGTATTATGTACATAACCATGAAAAAGTTTCTTGGTTAAAATGCAGTTTTTAACAATTGTATATACTGAAATTGGAATTCTAATAATGTTTTATAATAAAGCAAGCAAAGTATAATATTGTCTACTTTGTTGTTAGCATTGAACAAATAAGTAATAAAAAAACAGATTTTGATTTTGATGGCATACAAACACGAAGCAACGCAACAAGAGGCAGAGGAGCTAGAAGTAACATTACTGTTAAACGGATTAGACAAAGGGTAATTTTTGTTACACATCTAGCAAATATGTTTAGATGGAGGTGACAATTTCAGTAAATGTTTTTGATAAAACTTGTGACTAAGTTTATGTTGTTTTCAAAATAAATAACATTATGTGTGTGTGTATATTAAGTATTTGAGTGGAATTTAAGCTTATTTATGTACATACGGTTTCTATATCAATCTTTCAGCATTCACCTATTGACCCTTTTGAATGCGATATAGAAATTGTCTCGATGGAACAGGAGCCTAAAGCAATTACTGAACTTTGTAAGAATGATACAATCACACTGTCGGATGAGGATGCCTGTAGTGAAGATGAGAATTATGAAATAAATGTAAAGATCTGTTGGAGATCCAGCAGACTCGATCGTTTGAGTATGCACAGAGTATGTATATCGATACTATGATACTAGCAACAATGTAATCTTGTAGCACACACAATTACAAGTGTAATTTGTATCTTCCTTCTTGTTGTAGCATGATAGTTTTAAAAGAATCTTTCAACATTATGCCGACTTGGAGAAGGTTTCTATAGACGAGATCCTGATGATGAAAAAAGACAAGATCATTAACCGTACTGACACTCCTGCTTCGCTTAAACTTTCTGTTATAGACATACTTGGTAGGTGTGGATGTGTAATTCATATGAACAAACTGCTGGTTTTGTGTCACCGTAATAAATAATTATTTCTCGCTCGTAGATGGTGGCATAGTGAATCCGGGCATGAACACCTTATTCGAGGATAAAAGCAATGACAATACATGTAGCATTAAAATACAGACAGCGAATAAGAAACAGTCATTGACCATCTTGCTTCAGAAGAATCAGCGATTTAAAATGCTGTTGGCTAGTTGTGCGGAACAATTTGGTGTAAAGGAAAGTAGTCTGAAGCTTTACTTTGACGGAGAGCAAATCAGTCCAACGGATACGCCCGAGTCATTGGATCTCGAGGAAGAAGCGTGTGTCGATTTACATATCTCTGCATAATATATAATCGGGACAATAAAACATTCCTTATATTTTTACACTGTAGCCTCGCTAAAAAGAACTGTTCATCCTTCACTGTACACTGTACACTGTACACGTCAGCGTGATCATTGTCATTGTCATCATCATACACTGACATTATTTCGTAATCACATTGAAATTATTACAATTTTAATGGCTGTATATAATTAGTAAACTTTATTTCTAACTTAACACAAGAGAAAGTTTATGCGTTATATTTTTAATTTCACGTAAAAGGCATTAATGTAAATTACTTGCGTATACAAAAATAAATGATATTATTTGAAAAACAACATGTATCTTAATTTCGTAGAGACGTAGAACATAGCAATTAATTAATCTGGTGTACCGTGTTATACCGTTCACATCTTCACAATATCGTATAATCTTGTATCATTTAACATTTATCAGGGAGTAAATAGAAATATTAGCAACTATGATATATAGATATCTACATGCAATCGGTTGCTTCTTATGCAGCTACGTTGTATCATGTTACATCGTGGAATACTTGTGGAAGCAAGCTTCCAAGAAAAATCGACTTTTATAGTAATAATGAACAATGTAACACATTTATGTGTCGATACATATAATTATTTTATACATAACATACATCTACCAATGCTCTCTGCAAGTATACAAATATGTCTGTCATATTTATATACGCATAAAGCGCATTCGACAGCTAACGGTAACTTACTGTACCGATTGTATTACATCCTTCTCGCTATTGCTATCGTTTTAAACAGAGCCAAGGACTGTAACTATTTTATTGATTTCCCATTATTATTAATTAACATCTATACATCTATACATTTTGCTCTCTCACCAATATTTTTAACCGACTGGAAAAGTACACTTTGTGTTATTTATTTTATTTTATTTTCACGAATGACTGAACCGATGTTTAATACAATTTGTTAAAATTCACATCTATTAGTTATCTATTTATTTCATCACACATTTTATATTCACGTATTCGTTATCTCTCAGAAATAGCAAAGGACATGCAACGAAGCAGAGAAGAACATCTTGAAAGAACAATATACAGTTTACGACTCTCTTTCAACAGTAAATATTGCACAATTCCATTGCATACTTTCATTGAAAATATTAGACACGGATTTTAACAAGGAGGCATTGCCACGCGCTATAATTTTATTCTACATGATACATAATAATGCAATAATCTGTTGTCAAAAGGGAATGTTTTGAAAGAGAGAGTCAAGTAATCGTCGAGGAAGATAGTTTAGTCGTTAAACTTGCGATTTGGATTCGATCCAAATAAAGCAGAACGAATTTCGGGTATCAATTGTTGCGCTATCAGCTCTAATCTGGTCTCCAAAGTATTGCTAATCTTTATGCGTCCTGTGAAGAAAGAAAATCAGAAATTATCTCATTAATATTTAATCTACGTTTTAATCGTACAATTAATCGTACAAAATAGTGCAAAACATATTATTCTGCGTTTCTAGAAATCTAGAACCAACTTGTCTCAAGTCAACTTGCAACTCTTTTATGCAATTTTATCTGATATATAAATATCTTTAATTTCTTTCAGTAAAATAATGATTAATAATCTCATGATACACACAAGTACCGCAAGGTCTTTTCGACCTTACCTTTAGATGCTAATAATTCTACACCTCCACAACTTTCACCGGATAAGAAATTATCGGAATCAATCTTCAAGTTAACATCTTTCTTGGTTTTTTGTTTATATTGTTGCTGAACAGGGCCAAGAAGAGATTCTATGAGAGGTAGATCGACTTGACGAACCCGGAGAGTGATGTTTGATTCCGTTAGCTGCAAAAGTATCAATTATCCTATGCAGTTTAACATATTGTATTATCAAGAGTACGTTTAACATTAGTTATAGTTGTATCAATTATAATTGTACAACGGGAAGAAATTAGAAATTGTAACGTAATAGCATATATAATTACTTGATAAAGCCCTTGGATAATTAACAGCTGAAGAATTTCTCTATACTGTGCAGTATTTTGCGTCACTTCACCTAATCTCTTTCTAGCTTCTTCAAGTACATTGCGTACATGATCCTCGCGTACTTTCAGAGCCTTCAATCGAGCTTGATTCAGCATATTTGAAGATTGTCTACAAGAATAGAGCATTATATAGGCAAAAATACAATCATTCTGGCAATATTTAAAAATTAATAAGACAAAACTCGTATAATCATACATAGATCAGTTCTTATTATACTTAATATGACTGTTATATGATACAACAGATACAAGTGTCTCGTACATCTTCTTTTGCAGCTCAACTTGTTTCTCCTTTTTCTCATAATATTCCATGATTTTAAGGCGCTGTTGCTGAACCAAACGTCCCTTCTCAATATTAAATTCCTCTTCAGCCTTAGCATCTATCTCTTCTGCCTTTTCATTAGCTTCTTGTTCGATGAAGGCCATCATGTGTTTGATCTATGATGAAAAATCTCACACAATAGAATGTAAAATATAACTATATATGAATTTCAGCTTCCAAATGATGCATCTCCATGTCAATTTCCTCCTAATATCCCATACGACATGTATTATTATATTCGATCAATCATATAAAGATATATGTATACATATACATATATATAAAACCTATATTGTAATAATCAAGAATTGTCGTATTTATCTTGTTCCTACTTAAATTGTTAAATGAGTGTTGAAAATTTCTGGGAACCTTGAATATACATACATTTAATGTGAAAAAAATATTCTCGATTTAAGTGACAATTTCAAAAGTCATGAAAAAGATTTGATAGCTGCATAATATTTATAATGCTGGAAAAGTATCGAGACATAAATCATTTAACGAGAAATGCCAACAAGATATATTCATATCCGTTTTGCGAAAGGACGTTTAGTAGGTATTCGCTACAGATTCGGTATTACGAGATGTCAGTAGAAGAGTTTTTCTTACTAACCTGCTTCTGCACGTCGGCATCGCTGAGAGCCATGGTGTCTCGTACGATTTTTCGTCAGAGTTTCACGAAATTCGTTAAAAGATAGGATATTCGCGAAAAGTCGAGATCACGAGAGATCGCCGTACGAGGGACGAGTCAACGCCTATGACGATACGTTACTCTCACGTAACGTCGGTCATATGACCTAAAGCGTGACAAACGTTCCGAAACGCACAGTCACAAGATTCGATGGACGATTCTCGTGAAAATGCATCTTATTGCTGAATCCACACGGCAAAAAACAACACGACAAATGTCTCAATTGCACTTTTCTTTTTAATTTATACAAATTAAATTTTTCTAAACCATATTTTGTATACTTAATTTCATTGTTAATCATCTTTTTATTTAAACACATCAAGAAGGATAAAGTAACAAATATATATTATATTATAACGCACATTATTTATTTTAGATTAAGTTAAAAGATATTTTTATGGAATGTCAATCGTACAACACTCACATCGATATAACACTTGATACGTAACATATTATTATTATGTCATATACAAATTTATATGGGGCTCTCAACATGATTTTATGTAGCATCCAAGTACGAGCCTGATAGGTCAGTCACGTGACCTATACGTACGCCTTTAGCTGCGCGCGCAGAATGGCAGTTTATGGCACTTGCGTAGTCGGCAGTCGCGTCCGCGCGGTCGTGGCGGTTCGTCGAGCGGAATTCATAGCAAGTTCCATTTGACGATTGCGTCGAGGTCGAATGAGTAGCGTTATTCCGCCTCGTCCCGTCTTTGTTACTCACCGAGGCCCGTGTCACTACGAGCGATAAATGGAACGTATTGCTTACGTTAGGTTCTGTGTATTGTGCAGGTTGCTGGAGAACTCGCAATCAAATTTCGTATTGGATAATGTTTATTTTGTATAATAATTCATAAAGCGTAATAGATTCCCTTCCTCTACTGTCGATACGTTAACATACGTTTCTAACGTAACAATGGCATTAATCGCTCGTTTTAACATAACGAGATTTGGATGTAATAACTTTGCCAGACAATTATGTAAGGTTAGTATTAATAGATTTTATTTTTGTTACGTATTAATACGAATGTTGAGTGTATGATAAAATAATAAAATAGGATTTGGCTACGGATGATGTCACGGTACGGATCAGTGAAAGATATCAATACAGGCAAATTTTTTGACAGCTGTCATACTTGATGATGTTTAATGCTCATGCCGTAGGTAAAGACCACTACTCACAATGTGACGCAATTAGCCTTGATCTCTCAAAAAGCAAAACGGATTCATAAACGGCGACTGCCGCCATTTGACTACTTGAACAAGGGCTATGGAGTGTGGGCGCAATTGTTTGATCCGATGATCGATCGCTGTGACGAGAATTCCAAAGTAATCGTCGTCGAGGGCCCGATCGCCGCGGGCAAGTCCAATGTAGCCGCGAAAGTGGCAGAGGAATTTGATATGATTTATTTACCACCGCCAAACTTTGATGAACATTACATAACTCCATACGGATACGATATACGTACTTTAGATGACAGACTACCACCAAATTGTCAGTCGTGTGACGTGCAGAAATTTCTGATGAATCCGCATCATCCGAATGTGACTATGTTCCAGTTTCATTATTTGCAATTCAAATATGATCAGTACATAACTGCTTTGTTGCACGTGTTGTCAACTGGCCAAGGAGTGGTGCTCGAACGTTCTTTCTACTCTGATTACATATTTGCCAAGGCGATGACAAATGCCGGTTATATGCGTCCACAAGCGTTGACATTTTATCTCGACATTTTGAGACTCATGAAGATGGAGATGATGAGGCCTCACTTGATCATTTACTTGGATATACCCACTGACGCAGTCAAGGTAATTTTACATTATTATTCTCTGTATTATTCCGACTATTATTTAATTCTTCTCCTGCATTGCACGAGAGACAATATTTTGAATATTTCATATCACTTTACGCAATGTATCTGCAGGAAAAAATTAAGAAACGCAACGTATCGTACGAAGTAAAATCAAAAGTACTCACGTCGAAATATCTGCAAGATATTGAAAATATGTACAAGTTAGACTTTCTGAAGAACATAGAGAGCCATTCTCACGTATTAATTTACGACTGGACGAACGAGGGTGACGTTTCCACTATAGTTGAGGATATCGAATTCTTGAACTTTGACTATCCTAAACACGATGAAAAAATGGCAGATTGGACTTTCAGTTCAATTCAAGACGTTCGCAATAAAAGGCTTTTGTACGACGGGAGAGATGACCTAATTCGGGATTATTATAGATTTGAGTTTAAGGTTCCGGAAATGCATTACACACCTGACGAAGATGCGCTACTGGATGAAGTCTTGTTGACGGTACGTGTACGCGTGTGATTATAAATTATGCACAATTGTTGTTTAATCCTACATGGTAATCGACAATATTTAATCAGTGAATATAATGGATGCTAGATAACGAGTAATCTTTAAACAATTGAATTTAATAACATTTATTTGAATTAAATAACAGTTGTGCCGAAGCAAAAATGATAATTATTTATTATTATTAAACTTCATATTTATGATTAACGCAAACCAAGCAGTTTTTAACCTAAAATTGTATTTGTATATAATTGCTTGTAATTAATTTTTTGTCATAGGTACCTGGAATGAAATATAGGCCAGGATTTAATGCTGATGTGGGAGATAAAAATATTCTGTGGAAGGGAGAGCCATGTGAAATGTTTACGTTAAGACCCAATGGACAGGATCTAAAAGTGATTAAAGAAGAAATGAAGAAACTCAAGTTAAACTGTTCAATTTCACAGAATGCAAAGTAAAAAGATAGCAAATCTAAATGAAAAATAGGGTATATAGATGTTGATTATGAAATATAAAATATCGATATCAACTGAGAAATCGCGCCATTTCCTTTAGTTCTTTACTCTTATCAGTAGTTGCTCTCCTCTTTCTCATTCTGATTTTATTCTTTTCATCTTATTCCATCTCTCTAATCTTTCTATTTCTTATGACCAATCATCCCTTAATTTCTATGTGTATAAATAATTTTTTTACCGATAGACATAACAATTTAAAAATATATTAATATATATTTATCGGTTCATGATACTCTTTAACATACATTACATACAAAGATTACAAACAAAAGATTACAATTGTCGCTTAAATATTATACACAGAATATACTTGGAATATTTTCCTTTTTTTCTTTTGTCAAGATAATGACTTTTTATACTGGGAGTTCAAATGAGTAATTCCAAGCTTCATCATTCATCTTTATGATTATCTATCTTTCCTTCATCGTTACCTCCATGAAATATATTTAACATATAATCTGTTGGATATTTATTTTTATATAACTCGTCTATAAATACAGCAATGTAAAAAATGGGAAGGATTGGTCTGCATATTTATATATACCACAAATATGTTAAATAAAATTATTAGACAATCCTCTTTTTAATATCTGTATAACATTCGTCCTATTTGGATATAATAATACGCGTGATAAAATTTTCATATTATTATAGTAAAATTCTAAAATTTTGAAATTTGTATAATTTACGAGTTATGCGCATAAGATTACACAAGTTCTGTTAGTGTAACGTAAAAAGGAAAATTGTTTATTATTTTACGATTATTTTTAAAACGAGTGGAAAACTTAATCGTGTGGACGGACGTGTGTCGCTCGTCCAGATGCAGTTATTTTTATCACGTTATGTATCTATTGATCCGTAGATTATTTATGATAAACTTTTTCATATTGCATTTACATTTTGCACACGTAAAAAGAGTAGACAAACAGTCGGAATGTGATTTTGAGGCATTTTTTTGATATTCCAGGGATTATTAGTGCGGTTTTTTCCACGCACTTGCAACGTAGGACCGTTTGTCGTAACTAGACAATTTTTAACAGGCATACAGCAAACGTACAAAAATTTCATTAATTCATTAATTATGAAGAGAAACCGGCAGTGGTTTGCTTTTGCCCGTTACTCAATTAGGAAATGAACGAATTATAATACGTTTCATCAAAAGATCTTGATAATTAAATACCTTCTCGTTATATTTCACTTCTTAAATCCTTGCTCTCTGTTTCTCCTTTATCCGCAATTACTTGCAATAATTTGTATAAATATGCGTCGTATGATTTCAATACAAAGCAAGGAATACAAAGTCACATTTATCGAAATATCGAAACGACAAAGTTCACTATACAAAACAAGAAAGATGCTGACATTCTAAGGGGCTAAACTACAGCAGGAATTAGTTTTCCGTGCCGTCTTGTAAAACGCTTTTGACTGGGCGCTGAGACCCTCCGACTTGGAGACTAGATCGTCTAGTTTTTCCCCTCTCTGCAGTACTGCCTCTAACGTATTGTGCTAGTAGGACACACATAATAGTTTTTAACACATGCTTAAAACTTGTTTTACGTACATATACGAACAATACGTTTCTTCATTATTGAGTAAATTATCGAAAAATAACTACAAGGAGAAGGAGAAGGTAAATTAATCCTTACCAGAATAATTTTTGTTTCGTCTAAATCGTTCTGCATCTTCGTGATCGCATCCGCCTCAATTGGATTCTGATACTTGGCCAAGTACGTGTTAATTTGTGAAAAGTCAGTGGTAGCTTCTTTCAATGTAGGCCACGTCGACGAGGGATGTTTCATCGCAAACTCGTCCATCATCTTCGTGATTAGAGTGTGCGCCACTCTTCTAGGATACTCGTGATCCGAAATCAACACTGCGGAGAGATTGTCAGCGCGTACGTATACATGGCACATGTATTCTATGGAGGATCGGAAAGCACGTTATAACGATACAAAGACTATTTGTATTTGCAATGATAATTATGTCACATGACACATGGATTACCTCCTTCCTTGACACTTTGTCTGGCGCATGTCTGAGTTCTCTCTACAATGGTTTTACTCACAAAGCACATGAATTCCTTAATGCTGTTCCTCTGAAAAAACGAGAAGGACTCCACATCGTAAGCAGCCTTCAATGTCATCGCTGATGTCGGACTTTTATACAGAACAGTCAATGCATATAATTTCACCATCTTAAGTGAAGCTGAAACAACGAATATGGCATTAAAATTAATTTATCTTATTAACTTAAAGTAAACAAACATGTACTTGGAACTGTATGCAAGGATTAGACTTTTAAATGTAACTTTTTATATAAAGAAGTGAATCAGTAGGATAAAAAATATATATATATATCTTTGAAGCACAAATCAAATCTTCAGAGTAACAAGTAACGTATACTTTTCTGTGATTACTGCCGCACCTGTCTCTGCTGTATTTAACGTGACAAAATTAATCAATTAATAAACGATACATGATAACAATAATTATAGTATATAATTATATCTCCAAATGGTACATAATATTGACATCTACTGAATTGAAAGGTCCTTTTTAGAAAAATTAAAACGCAAAACTCTCTTTAAGAATTAATACAAGTTAACATTACTAAAAGGATCGACACAGATTTTCCAGTCAACGCAACAACATATCGTTACTACAAGTTACAAAATCACATTTTTATATAAGAATATTTACACAGGCAACAATTGATTTTTACCTATAATTCTTATTTTATTTTTATATCAACTTATTTTCTATCGTCAGAAAAATTGTGAGACACAGATAATATCCTCGATTGAAATTTCAATTTTTGCTTGCAGCATAGCGCATTTGTTCAATTCTTTAATTCGACCAAGGCATTCTTTAAAATTTGGGACAAGAAAGAGAGAGACATTATCAATTCCGAAAACTATAATAAACAACGACAAATGACAAATTACCTGTCTTACGTAAAAGAAGGGATAAAAGAAAGGAAACTTTGATGACACATCAAGTATTAAAGTCAACAACCTATCTTAAATATCATTTGCTCCACATAAAAGTTATATACGATGTAATCTGCGATAGGATGAATCGAAGAACGATATCATGCTTAATAACGTTAAATATGCAGTTGAAACACAGTTGAAAAACGCGAGTCAAAGGATTCTCTTCTGGATGGCACTCGATACAATACTGTCAAACGTATAATAAAATTTGGTTTTCTTATGATACTTATTGTAACACAGTGTCACGGTTGTGGAACCTTTTGCGACCGTGGAGAATCTTAACGGCCGTGCGACTCGATTATCAGCAGGATACCCCACTCGCTACAATAATTAATCAGAGGATCGCGTTGCCTCTGCACGGCGAATACAATCGATTCCGTCATGCATAAAAGCAACATGTTCACTTGGTTGCATGTTGCGCAGTGATGCTCAATCCTTCAATCGCCTTCGCCTAATGCTGGATTCACATTGTCCTCGTTCTCTCTGACACGTTACACTCGATGATATCCAATAGGAAACTTCGTTTTCTAGGAATCCTAGAAAATATTCTTTTTTATTTACTAGAACATCGAGAAAACAGATCCTTCTAGGGAGCATTTCAGTTCACTGTAACATCTCTACCATTGCGCATGCTCGAGAATTCGAGAATACGAGATTGATAATTGAAGTCGCGCGGATTTTTCTTATAACCTATTGGCCAAATGAGAACGATTGATGTATGCGACTTTTTCACTGAAATAGAAACACCAATTGACGTTTTGAAACTAGAAGAAAGAAAGAATCAAAACAACGGCCAACGGGTGCGACGAAAGTGAGCACAGCACACGTGTCTACGTATCACGTTTATTACATCATCTTTCGTAATTTCGTATTTGATACGTGATATAGGATATAGCAATAGATATGTTTGGGTTTTCAAATCGAATCATGTGTCGCTTCGAATATGGGGATTTAATCACAATATTACTAGGCGAAATTGATGGAGAGGCAAGTATTGCGATCGGAACGTGAATGCGGTGAACGGTGATTGTGTATTCCCCGATATTTTCATGCCACATCTACGATTGAACCTTGCGCCGCCTTGGCCCAAGCTCCAATTCATGACTCGCAAAAGGCTGTTTATCCGAGCAAACACCCTGACATTTCTGTTGGTACCAGCGTTTTTCTTCTTATGTGTGTACTACCTACCGGCATGGAGATGTCCGACGGACCAGCCAGTTTTCGACGGCAAGTATCGGCTGATCGTCCTAATCCTCAGCAGCCCGAACAACTTGAAGCGTCGAGATACCATCAGGAAAACCTGGCTAGCCGATTATAGTTATGGCGGTATGGTAAAGTATTTTTTTGCCATTGGTACCCACGACATTTTGCCCGAGCAAGGAAACACTTTACAATCGGAGAAAGACAAGTTTGATGATCTGTTACTGCTGCCCACGTTACATGACTCTTATGTTACATTGACAAAGAAGGTACTCTATGCGCTTCGAAACATTCACGAGTACTACAACTTTGATTTCCTACTCAAGTGCGACGACGATTCTTATGTTCTGATACATAAGATTTTGAAAGAGCTTGATCAATGGCAAAGTAAGGGTACTAGGCGGGAGCTTTATTGGGGTTTTTTCAATGGACGAGCACAAGTCAAGAGGAATGGCCCGTGGAAAGAAAGTGACTGGATCCTATGTGATTATTATCTCCCTTATGCTTTGGGTGGTGGATACATCCTGTCTTACAATATTATTAAATTTATCGCCAGCAATGCAGATGTTCTCAAGTAAGTGTAATTGCAAAATCTAAATTAGACTGCGTTTGAATGAATGCAGTCTACCTTATCTTTGTCAAGGAAGAGCAAAACCAATGATTTTTCTTACATGTATAGGTAATACATTAAGTCTTGCATTACATACACAAACATTCTAGTTTTATTTATTACACGCACACAAAAAGCTCTGATATACACCAATAGTCAAATATCCAATGTCGCTGAAAATATTTTCAGTTATTATGAAAGTAAAATTTTATGAGGAAAACTACTTTATTATCAGTTAATAACAATCGTATCGTCATATTAAATAATTTCGATAATCTTTATCTTAAAACAACATGTAATGACTTTCATAAAATCATTAACGAAAATCATTAAGTAATGTTTATTATTATGACTTGTTGCTAATGAAATAATATTGATATCAATAAATATCATGTTATAATTTTGCAACAAGTTGTTTAAAATTCGTATTGTGCCCTTTCTTAATATAGCCACAAGAAATGCTTGATTCCATATCCTAGAATTCTCTTCGAATGGGAAAACTTGTGAAACTGAAACTGAAATTTAATAAGATTGTTATTGATCTAGGTTGCATAATTCGGAAGATGTCTCCGTTGGGCTTTGGTTGGCGCCATTGACGAATATTGAAAGAAAGCACGATGTGCGCTTCGACACGGAATACAGATCGCGCGGCTGCTCCAATCAGTACATAATCACGCATAAACAGACCGTTCAGAGTATGAGGAACATGCACGAGCATTATCAGACTTTTGGAGCGCTGTGCCGCAAAGAAGTGAGAAATCGCATGAGTTACAGGTACAACTGGACTGCATTGCCTAGTCAGTGCTGCAACAGACAGCCCGGTATCCCCTAACGCGATAAAAAGAAGCTTCCTCGACACTCATGATATTTCTAGTCCTTTTGTTTTTTTTATACTAGCTTAATATTCCAACATTGCATTTTTAATAGTTTGCTATTGAGCGTATACCTATTTTCACTTATTTATGCATTCACTAAGCCGGAGATTTTTATATTAAATACATAGTTCTAAGAAATGTATTTTGAACAATACTGTTGAGTGAACAAGAGTTAATCGTGAAAAAATTCTATTTAAGTAGATTTTGAATTTATACTTTGATGTATATCATTATTTCGACATATTTTGCTGCACATTAGCACTGTTATAATTAATTAAACAATACTTTTTTAACACATTTTGTAAATATTCTTAGCAAAAAGTAGACTAAGTCATCAGACGAAATAGACAGGTAAAGCAAATATATTTTCTTGGTGAAGCAAATATATCGTTTTAATCATACGTACCTACTACATACGTACTTTGTTCATGTAATACATTCTTTGCTTTAACTGAAGTTTATTCCACATGTTTGCACGTATATATGTACGTTGGGCGCGCGTGCGTGCAATAATATGATATATCGGGTTGATCGAAAATATTGAGAATATTAATTTTTAATACAAAGTTATATATATATATATATATATATATATTGTATATATAACGTACGTATATACAATATAACGCATATGTATATTATAATGCATTATAAAATATAAAAATTAGTAACAAATGTTAATTTAATACTAAAATTGAACATTATGATCCAATAGTATAAAATTATAGATAAAATTCTCGATGAGAACAAACGAATCACAGATATATTCAAGAAACGGTTACCTATGTAAAGAATAATAAGAATGAGTTTATGTTACATGAGATATTTCGATTACTATTAAAGTTTCAATATTTTAGAATACAAGAGAATGTAAATAGTGAGATAATGTCCAATTCTCAGTGTTTTCTGTTTGCGATTCATTTACATCTGAACTGTGTTTCCATTACGTTAAAACTTGACATGTGTGAATTTATTGGACACGTTCATTTGACACGTTTACAGAACAAAATTAAATCTCACGCATACGAATATATGATCAAATTAAAAATGGTCGATTTTATTTTATCATATTAAAACTGACTAATACTTATTAAGATCGTGAACTCATTTCTCACGTATTTGCAAAGAATTTGTCACGAGATAATTCAAATGTATTGCGAATACTATTCAGAGTTTTGGTTTTTCCTTTTAACACTATTTTTAAATTATATTTAATATATTCAATAATTTTATAATATAAGCCTCAAAGTATTCTAAACTTTTTCTAATGTAGAAAAAGTTCACAGATACGCAAGATATACATTCCTGATAAGAGAATTATATATGCTTTTTAGTAAAACAGGCAATTGTTGAAACGTTTTTATAGCAATTATTTACAACATAGTAGCAATGGCCCACATTTGACGTTATCAGTATTAGATGCAACGATTAAATGCAGTCCTATTACCACCTCTATGCTCTTTTTTTTTTTTATAAATTTCCTTATAAATCGCCCTTTTATATAAAATTTATTTTGTTTTATATTTCATTGTAAGTTATTCATTAGTTTTAGAAATTCCGTACGGTAGCTTTTTCCGTAAAAATGTGGCGATATAAATAGAAAATCTGGACATTCCTACAATTTACTTCTTCTTACGGTCTTGTGTACATTTCGGACAATACCACTTTCCTTTGGGTTTCGTAGTTAAGCCTACGCAAGCGAAGTGGAACCATTCTATGGGACACTAAAAAATGCAAAAAAATCAAAACGATTATTTAACGTTTCTTTATTTTTCCTAACATTTAT
Organism: Ooceraea biroi; assembly: GCF_003672135.1. Lineage (NCBI taxonomy): Eukaryota > Metazoa > Arthropoda > Insecta > Hymenoptera > Formicidae > Ooceraea > Ooceraea biroi. The sequence continues at coordinate 16,848,052 of NC_039511.1, forward strand.
AGGGTGTTTTCCAGCTGAGGCACGCTAAAATTGCTTGCACTTCAAATTGTTGTTGGTACGGTTGAAATGTAGATTTAATTTCTGAAAATCTCCGTTTTTATTATATTTTATTACTAGTAAATAAATTTAAGCGTTCAATTCTCTTCGACCTCGATTGTAAACCTCGCAGGTATTATGTACACGTATATCTATATACCGGTTATCTGTTATATATTCAAAAATAAATTATTACATTTACTACATATCGTACTTTTACGTATTGGGCAGTACAACACTGTTATGCTACGTTATCTGTGTAACTGCTGGAAAACACCCTTCAAGAAATGGTCTTTTCTTTAAACATAGATGTGAATAATGGGAAAAAGAACAGAAAACAACGTAACAGAGCAGTCATGCATGAAAACGTAGATGACAAGACTTACATCTGGATTATCACAGCCTATCATTTCTCCATATGATACTTGATGACAGAGGCAATAAGTTGGCTCGTTAGGATCAACGGGCATATCCAAAACATCTGCCGGATGTCCTAATGCTGACGAGTCCACTTGAGCACCACTACCCACAGCGCCAGTAGATGATGCTGAAACAACGGATCCACCTGAAATAAATTATATCGATGATTAAACACGGGCATGTAATGTTCCAAAAATTGACAAGATCACAAGGTGGTTATAATTGTTTATAAACGTACCTTTCTTCTGTTTTTTCCTCGTATTCTTGGCTTCATCTTCGCTGCTCGCAACATTACCTTTCTTCCTTTTTTCCTTTTCTTTAAGCTTTTTTCTACCTTTCTTACTGGTGTTGCTCTCCTCTTGCGCTCGAGTACTATTCAGCGTCTTGTCCTGTATCTCGGCTTCAAATCTCGCCAAGTCTGAATCCAGTCGTCTGATGTGTTTATCGACCAACTCATAAGTCTGAATAGCTAGTTGGACCTTGTCGTCGCCATACTCCTTAGCTTTGTTGAAGAGACTTTGAATAGAAGCGAGTTGTTCCTTCTTTTTCTCCGGTGACTCTTTCTTTATATTTCTCAAGTACTCATCTGCCCGCTTGTCAATGTCCTTCATCAGACTTTGCGCCCTTGCGTCCAAATCCCGCATTAGCGTAAAGTTCCTTTGTAATTCGATCGGCAAATGCTCAAGACCTATAACACATGTATTTTACTTTATCATTTTTATTTCATTCTAGATACGAAATACCACATAAATACCAATGTTGAAATAAAACATTTGTTCAATACTATTTGCTTAGCTTCTGAAACGTGTATCATAAAAGTGTAAGAATACTTATTATTAAGTCCATACTTATTCATATTGTTAGCAAACAGTTGCAAGCATGGATGGTATACAATTTGGGATTTTACAGAATTTTACTTATGAGAGAGAAGGAGAGTAGATAACAGAAACAATTTTATCACATATTGATTGAAGTGGAAAATGTTCACTCGCATCCTTCTCTCAGATTCTCTTGGATTAAATAATTATGGTTTCTGCTATTAAGTTGGATATATAGGCAAATGCAATTATCTCTGCACGAATCTAATATTTTTATCTTATTTCTTTTTTTTAGCTACTAGATGGTAGAAGAGATTTTAGAAAAATACACAATCCAGTACTTACTGTCGAGATAGTGTTCTAAATATAATGCAGTTGTCATGTTGTATGTGCTTGTGTTTTATCTTCATATAAACAATGCAAACTATTTGTATATTGGTACGAATAAACTTTTCTACGACATCAGATGTACATTCAGATAAACATCGAAACCACTCAACACCATTCCATAGCGAGATCGACGGTTATGAATTATAAAAAATGATAGAAGGCGAACACTAAAGGTCGCCAGGAGTGATAGTAGAGCCCCTAAGCGGAATAAAATTCAACTACGGAATTTTTTCGGTTCCTTTCGTTTTAGGGTGAATTTACACCTTGGCAGAATAGCAGAAAGCAGAAGCCAATCAGAACTCGCGCGGATAATCGACAGTTGGCGGAAAGATAGAAGCAGAAAAGCAGAATGTACTGTCGACTACCAGCGCGAGTTCTGATTGGCTCCTGCTTTTCTGTTTTCTGCTATTCTGCCAAGGTGTGAATTCACCCTTACGATTATGATATGAAGATAAATCGATTACGAATTACGATATTCGTTTTCAGAAGAATCAGCCACATCTTCGTGAAGGGCGAGTTTTTGGAAAAAAGTCTAGCTTCTCTTTTATATTTATAATATTGTTTTAGAAAGTTTTGAGATTCACATTGCAATATTCTTTACGAAGGTTTATATGTATATTATACATACAACAAGGAATATATTAAGAAAGAGGATAGAAAAATATTACTTTTCCGAGGCGAGAAAAGAAAAGTACGAAACTGTACATCTAAACGATTTTTTATGTTCAATTGACAGAGAACGTTGATGGATCCATCGAGTAGAGATTCGGAAGTCTATTACTAGAGACACTAGAGTCTCTAGAGTCCTACTTCTAGGGTCTCTATTCGTAACTAGAGGACTTTAGGCCCAATTCTATTCTATTCTTTGACGAATCAAGCGCTGGATGGCCTCATAAAAACACGGTGGACTAACGAAATCAAGAATCAAGAACAAAAAGATCAAAGAACCAACAGAGAGTAAACATACTAGTTCTCTCCTATTGGATTGAGCGTTATAGTTTGGACATCGGACATCGGCAGTGTGAATTCCCCATTCCTCAAAACATAAAAAGGCGGGAATTTATTTCAAGTTCAAATAATGATCAATTAGAGCGCTGAAGAAAGATTCAAATTTTGCATACACCTAATAACGGCGCCAAATCTTCTACAATAAATTTTCTTTAATTGTGCAAGTTTCTGATCCTTTTCTTTTTTGAGAAGGTAAGTTTTTAAAGCTACAAAAAATAACAAACAAAATGTTTCTCTCTCTCTTTCTCTGAAAAAATATGTATTCGTGTGCGCACACGCAATTTTTACCCGCAAAATATATTATAAAATACTCTACATGACAATGAAGTAAATATATCATTTTATTAAGACTTACGTTTGATTTCGTAAAATGGGAAATATATAATTAACATTAAATGATTGTAAAAGTATATATTAATATATAAACACTTATATGAGCAAAGTAAGGGAATTTATCTGAAAAAGTCATGTTTCTATTTACTTCAAAGCGCAAATTGCACATTTACATTTGTAATAAATGCATCCTAACTTTCTCCTTTGACTTAACTATGTAATTAAATAATTTTGATATAACTCTTGTCCCTCTTTTATTTTGCTTTGAATATTAAAATTCAAAATACATTATATAGTAACTAACTCTGGTAATGTGTTTACTTATAATACATTTTTATATCACAGTGATATATATATGCGCATATATATATATGTTATTATAATTATATCCTTATATTAAATACTTATGATGCATTCTTGTTAGTAAAGAGAATAAATACAGGGAAGGTATACTGAATTTCCATACATTTTTCATAAGACTGAACTTTAGCAATTAACCCGATTTAATCGTCCCATTCATCGTCATCGGTTGTGTCACTAGTTGAATCTTCACTCTCGCTATGAATTGCGCGAGATCGTTCGGCCAAAGCCCTGGATAACGCGTCAGCTAGGCCACCGCGAGGTGCGGATGTCATATTTAATTTCACTTCATTTGGAACAGGTTTTAATTCAATCCCTTCACGTATCTGTCGTAACAACTCTCCTCTCGAATCTTCAACTAGCGTTGGTTTCACTTCTGTCTTATTCACTTTCTGTAAAGTAAGATATCTTGACTTAAAAGTGAACATTCTCGGTATTATTAGGAACAAATAATTAATGTTTCTATAAATTAAATTAGTTGTTAATCAAGTATTTTATGGTTATGCGTACCCTTAAAGTTGTGCCGCTTCTAATAGACTCCATAAGCATCGGTCTCAGGTCTATGAAAGATTCATCGTTATTGTTGTTGGTAGCATTCGTGTTGATCGTTATACTGTTGGCATTGTTTGTATCAGGTAAAGGCGGTGGTGGCGGTGGTACGGGAACGTTTACGCCGATTCTCGAAGGAGGGGTTGGTGGCGGCGGAGGTGGGGGTGGAGGTAAAACTGGTGCTGAGGTTACAACAGGTGGAGGTGGTCTCGAGGGTACGGTTCTGTGTGCCAGTGAAACAGTGGACGGAGGAGCGCTGGGAAGTGCGCTCGTAGACAAGCTAGGTGGAACACTTGATACTGCGGGAACTGCGTTAAGACGATTCGGGGGTAAAGGCGGAGCGCTACGTGTCTGATGCTAAAACAATATTTTCATTAGAATTATAGATGTGACATTACAGTCCTTTCGAATTTGATTTAAATTATTGGGTCAGTTAAAAAATTTGGTTCAAGATTTTCCATTTTTCAAATTAACACGTAATACAGATAACAATGTTGATTATAGTGACAGTGCATATAGATTACTTGCTTGATAAATAATATTTCTACCGAATACAATAAAGTAAAATTCGATTCGTAAAAATTGAACCGAACTTTTCGACTAGTCCCATTTTATTCCGAATAAAATAAAACTCACAGGTATCATTCGCGCCGGAACAGGAGGTGGATACTCTTGTCTTTGTGGCAATGTAGGAGGCGGATTATTGCTTTTTGCATTTGCCAATGGTCGAATATCTTCCTGCACTGCACTCATACCTCCATTCCTCTCGATGAAATCATAAATGAACTTTCGAGTACCTTTATCTTGGAGTTCATGTTCCGACACGCCAGCATTATTGAAAAATTGTTGTAACTCTGCATCAACAGAATCTAATTCTAGACCTTTATTATTTACATCCCATCCTAAGTGTGCTACATGCCTGTAAGAGATTAAAATGACATGTATAGAATAATATGTATATATATATACACATTATATATAACAAAATGAGATAAAGATACATGAGAAAGTGTAAATTCATACCTAAAATTTGAAGGAAGACTAATATCATCTTTAGTTAATTTGCGTTTAAGATCCTGCTCGCTTCTCTTCTTTTTAGTTCTGTACATCGAGCTACTTGATGCACTTCTATTAACGCCAATTGTAGTAGGTGCGCCATTCGATAAATGGCTCGATAAGCCCGATGCGATAAAGGGTGACGCACTACCTTGATTTTTCCAAGGCAAAGTGCCACTAGACTGTGTTTCTTTCGCTTTCTTCTCTTGCCTTCTCTGTCTTTTAGCGTTTAATTTGCCAAGGAGTATATTTCTGTAAAGTGAGTTGAACATTTCCTACCGTTTTCTTTTTTCAATCAGTCGAATTGATCTTTTGTTCATTCCATCGACATACCTCAACGTAATAGCTTCAGTTTCGCTCGCAAAGTTAAATGCAGCCATACAGTCTTCAGCTTCGAATGTATGAAAATATGACATTGGTGCTTTATAATCCATTGAATTATAGATTTCATGCTCCCACAACATTGCCTTTCTTTGCAAACAATAGAGCCGCAAAAAAAAACTGCGTCTTGGATTGTCCCTTATCAGAGTCATGATACCTGTGCTTTTTTTTACCCAATCTCTATGTAAGGGAGATTCAGTCAAATACAGTTGTATAACTCCAGCTGCTAAACACTAAACAAACAAATGAGTAACTGTGATATACATGTTGAGAGCAGGAAGCAAAGAGAGAATATTACAATGACAACAATAATGAACAATCTGTTTGATTAGCTAAAATTATGTAAATAGGCACACACTTGCTAAATAACAAAAGAAAGGTTCTACTTTCTGTTTTTTTATTGAGAGGTAATATTTGTCCGTGATGTAAAAGATACGACAGTTATAATTATATGTGTGTGTGTGTGTGTGTGTGTGTGTGTGTGTATACGCACACGCACACTCACACATACATATTTAGATATTTTCATGAACAACGCAATAATCATTAAATAAATATAATGCCGACTAAAAGAATAAATTATATTCTCTTGTACGAATCGTGTATATTGTTTGTTTAATTTGCTGACATTTGATTTATTGAAATGTGATTTCCCATTTTGCACAGAAATATACATTTACATATACATTCTGTTACGCTTTTCAGTAGTATTGTCCTTTGAGCGTTGAAGCAATATTTCAAAGTTATATGTATCAAGCTAAATTTTTCAAGTCTTCTCAACTTTTACTTTACATGTATGAAATTAAAAACTCACGATTATATCCGTTTCTTTTCTTTACAATAATAACAAACTTATTAAGAAAAATTATAGAAAGATGCAATAATAATCTGCTAATCCGCTACTGTGACACACATAAAGACGCATGGAGTAATAAAGGAAGAATGACAATGTATTTGGAGGAAAAAACTTGAAAATTATTCGCAGATGGAAACAATAATGACAATTAAATTGCAAAATCGACCAAAGGATTAAAGTTCGGCATTGATTAGAGCGATGTTGGCAATCGCGTGAGAAAATGGCCCTTACCTGACATCGATTCCCTATCAGTTGAAAAACTTGCTCATTTTCTTCCGGTTTTAATAATATCGTGCCTCTATGCTTATCCGTATTGCCCGACTTCATGCTATCGTCGAACGAGGTTAGAATCGTCAGGCAGTTAAATATTGCGCAGTCTAAGACTGATCCTCTTCTCGCAACCTAAAATCTTTCCTTTCTGATTCTTACGTCATGCGTGTCAATTTACCTATTCGCTTGCACTGCTTAAATATATGTACATACATACATACAACACAACGAGACTCCGATCAGATGATAAAAGAAGTAAAAAGTGCTGCGAAATTTGTAGCCACGATAGCAACTTTTATTAGTCAGTCAAACGCTCCTTGGTCTTTTATCAGCAACAATAATAGTACCAGATACAGATAGTACTGCTGCAATACCGTCACCGTGCAATACGAAAGAGCCAAATCCCATCCGGTGATACATACTTGTACACGCATGCGCGAGAACGTCATCATTGATGCCAAGATCTTTCTCTTGCAGAAACAACCATCTATTGCTAATCCACATAATCTATCATAAAAGTATATTTTTTCAATATAAAGAAACAATTTAATAAAATAATCATGTTGACAAGTTGCAAGATATTATAGCTGCGTAAATTAATTCGGTGCTTTTTCTGTTTTAAGAAATTGTGTCTTTATTTACTTTCTTTTTGTTTCGAGCTGGTATTCGTCAGCTACCGAATAGATGGGAACAAGTATTAGAAAATGATTTCTTATTTTTTCTCAACTCAAACTTCAAACTCAATTTAAAAAAAAAGTACTGAATTAATTTGCATACCTAATACATATAAAATATACAATAAATATATACATGCATTTCGATACAGATGGATAATTTTTATTTTCATTTAAGGTTTCAATTTCTTCAATTATAAATTAAATGAAAAAATAAAGCGGAAAAATTCCTCTCCGATTTTAATGAATTTCAGGTATTTTATAATCTATGCCAAGTAAACAATATATTTGTTTCAAATGTTTAGTTTTTCTTTAAACAAATATTTCATTGAAACAATGAAAGATTCGATGTAAAAGAATATTTCAAATACATTTTATTCAAGTACACTTTATAAGAATATTCAGATTTTATCAAAATATCAGATTCTTTAGAATACGTAAAAAATATTTTTCCTTTTCCTTTATTTACTAATGATTTGGAAAATTAAATCTAACCGTATTTATTACTTACCGATGACGTATTAATGACAAATTAGCTAAAAACAGGCATGATAACAGGTTTGTTCATGTTGCTTTTTACACCTTTGCACTTTTATACGCAAATATACAATATCAGACATTAGAGAAAAAAAAAAGAGAAAGAATAAAAGTTGGCAGAAGATAGAACGAACCAACACGAACAAACCTTGTGCCAATTGTGTACGCGCGAAGCAACGCACGAGTGTATATACAAGATCAACGCTTGTGAGGACGTAGAGCGAATTGAATTCTTGAAAAGAGTCCTATACCGTGATTTTCATAATAAAAATAAAAATATTAACAATAATAATAATCGAGATATGCAGATGAACAAATTTGTATATGCTCGCCTTTGTATCGCATAATCATAGTAGTATCAACTTGGCGCTATCACTGGCCGATTCCAGTAGAAGAGACGTAACAACAGGAAAAACTTGTGTTTCGTACAGTCGGGCTTTGGTGCCCGACTCTCGGATACTCGATACCTGCTGAGAACTCGTACTCAGACTTCGAACGGCACGGTCAGCCGCTTCATTCCAACTCTTCCAGTTCACTTCTTCGTTACCTGAAAAATCCAGTGTCGGGCATCTACGCATACGCAATTTATACAGTCCGTCTATAGCACATGTGCGATAGATTTGATGCTTCTCCATTAGGAATTGATGGATATTCTCTTATGAATGTAAATATTGTCATCAATGATGGTTACAAACTGTGACAAATTTACATTTTTTTCTACGCAAAGTATCTTGCGAAATATAATAGAGAGAAAAATGTGTGTGCGTCTTTTCGTGAAAAAACAACATTTACAAATATTATATCTAAAGTATAGTTAAAGTCGGTTTCTATAAAAGATCTTATTAAAAATGATTGGCAATTAGCAATGTTCTTCCTTTCTCAGCTAAATATTATATTATTGAACTTTTAATGAATCAGTCAGACAATTGTCCCACTAGTAACATTTTTTAATAAAGAGTGATGATTTAATATTTTGTTCACAATATATCAAATTGGTAATATTAGTGTAAGTTGTTTAAAATTTATTAAATTTAGAATGTATAATTCAATAATAAAGCAAATGTCCACAAATGAACATAAAAATGAGAATAACAAGGAGGAGAGTACGATATATAACGATATGTTCGCACGCACGCACGCACACGTGCAATACAAAGACAGAGGAATATATAATATATAATTCGACGGAAAAAAATTCAATGAAATTTATAATATTCTTATTCACAATATCTCGATATAATGGTACAGAAGCCTATTTCCCATTAGACTTGACACAAAAGCTTAATTAAAAAAATGATTAAAAAAAAAAGGAAAAGAACAATGCGTCCTAAGGATATCTTTACTTCTTACTTTTCAACTTATCTGAGCCTTCGTCGAAAGTAGGATCTTGAATGTTCAACATCAAACTATTGCCACTGAGATACACCCTGTTTTGCGAATTGGCGATCTAAAAACAAAAGGAATCGCTCTATATGTAGCAATATTATAATTTAATTAGTAATTACTTAAATGCTTTCTTCAAGCACGTGAAATATATTAATGTTTGTTCAAAAATGTTGGATATATATATATATATATATATATATTTTTGAAGATTTTAACAATGTTGAATTATAAGTTTGCACTAACGTTAGAAAAACTACTTACTGTACGCGAAATGTTTTGTGCTGCTCGCAGTTTACGTAGCTTCAAGTATCCAGGGTTCTGGCCAACAGCTAAACCAAGGTGCACGGTGGTTAAGGTAAATATGATTTGTATTTACAAGTTCTTAATTGTACACTTACACTTGGACGAATCAGTGTGTTACGAACTTTAACTAATCCCTAATCAACAACAATTTTGGAAAAAAATGACAAATAATTGTAAGAAAATTTATATTTACATAGCAACATTTATACAGGATTGTCTCCCTTGTTTCAATTAATAGAGCACGATTAGTTAAATAAATCAAGCAAATGGACGTTTTCGAAAGGATATCATTTTAGCTGCTTCTGCCTCGCCTTCAGCCTGTACGATCTTTTGCTGACGTTCTTGTTTAGCTCTTTCCACCACAAATGCAGCTCGTTGAGCCTCTTGTTGTGCCACTTGCTTGGCCTCGACTGCAGCGGTATATTCCTTACCAAAACTAAGCTCCGTTATCGACACATCATCCAGAACAATGTTGAAATCTCGAGCACGTTCCGTTAATTCCTTGCGTACCATAATAGACACTTGCTGTCTTTGCGTAATTAATTGCGAAGCATTGAATTTTGCAACAACCGACTTGAGTACTTCATTGCAGATACTTGGTAATACCTGTACATTATTCACTTTTATTTATCCATCAGTTGATTTAAACCGTATAATTGTATTTTAATTTTGTTACAAGTTTAGATCAATCGTCTGACGATTATAATGAAATAAACCTAATATATTTCTCTTCAGAAATCAAAATTTTAACTATCGAGAAATGTGTCAGGGAACCTTCTCATCATAGTCTAGACCCAACTGTCGGTACATAGCCGGTAATGTGCTTGCATCAGGACGTGAAAGGACACGTAGTGAAATGTTAACCATCTGTAAATCTTTAGATCCCGTAGGTGACGAGATCTTTCTTGGTCTGCTTCTAATATCGTAAATTATTGGATAGTGAAACCATGGAACACGGAAGTGTAAACCTTCAGTCATAATATCTTTCTGAATACCTCCCAATCGAGAAAATATAATCGCTCTATGACCAGCCTCCACTGAAAAACATGCAACTTTGATTATTTATGTCTCGTTATTTCCCGTAAATAAAGCTTAACTCTCGAGTTTCGAGAATTGTGCAAAAGCAAGTTTTTTTTCCATTAACTTTATAGTAACTTTAGTGTAACGTGCAGTAGCGATGACTAAATATGAGAGAAAGTCTCTCGGAACAAAGATGAAAATATAAATAACAAATATCGTACAAAAGGAACTTGTATACTTTTCCCCACGATATATTGCATCATCATAAATTATATAATCAGAATTACTCGCTACCGAAAGAAAAATTTTATTGTTACGACTATAACTTGGATCTATTATACCTTGATCAAATTCGGATTTAGAATCATTATTTATTCAAGAAGAAAATATTTATCGATTAGTATTCAATCCGATCCGAAATTATTCCGTAAAAACATAAAGGAAATTGAGGTTAACCTGTATACATGGATTTGGAGGCACTGTATACCGCGACACCAGCGGCAGCGAGAACCTTTAAGCTCATGGGCACTCCGTTCGTACCCTTGCCAAAACGTGAAGCCATTTCGCTGAATTTATTTTGCGCCATTTCAGAAAAATCAACCGAACGTGAACGTCCAGACGATTAAAAAGATGAAGCACACAGAAAATCCTCGTGTCTGAGAAGGAGACAATTGTACAGGATGAAAAAGTACTGGACAACTGGAGTGATATCGCCGGTTAGTTCACCATAAACTTATAAATACAGAGATGCTGAGAAAAAGGAAACTAGTTACTACTAGTTGTCAAGGCACAACGCCCCCTTATGTCTTTTTACAGGCCCTCTTGTCGACGATGCTTCATGTTTCGACTAAAACCGGAAAACTGAATTCTTAAATGGTATTTAAAATGAGAAATATAGATAATATGAATAAAAAACTAAATTTTTATTTTTGTCTTAAATTTTGACGTACATTACAACATGTTGCGAGTTTTTCAAAACTCAGAAGGGGAGAACAACACTTCCGCCATTGAATTTCCTTGTAAGTAAATTTCGGTAATGCGGTGCATACGATGCGACGCAATCGTTACGCACACGCGCGCCATCTTAATTGTTTTCTTTTAATTTTTAAGCGAACGTTTGTTCTTCTCGTAAATGAACTTTCCGTAAATGTTTGTTCGCACACAAGCAAATTTCATTTCATTATATATTTCGAAAACTCTTTTTTATAGTATATAAAATAATTCAATAAGTAATTAATTGTAAGTAATGGCAAATTACTATTGCATTTATATATCAACGTTGATCTTTTATTAGTTTTGATTCTTCTTAAATTCAATGAGACTATCATACGAGAAATAGCTCTCAAAATTTGGTTAATAGTAAGAAACGCGACAAAGTAGCGCATCTTGTACATCTGGAGTTATCGTTATTAAGAATCAATGGACACGAGATATGTCGCCATTTGACTCCATCCATGTAAAGAACTTTAATCGCATCGACACTTTTGTAGTCTCTCGAATCACATATACCTATATACGTACATATTGTATATATAAAATCACATTGGTATTGGTGGAAAAAGGACAAATTATTAATTCGAGAATTAAAGTAGTAAATATTTGTAATTGTACCTTGGCAAACAGCTCGTTGATCAAATTCAGCGATTAGTATTTCTACATCCAATAAGCTTCTGATTTTATTGTGTTTTCTCTCCTTTATAAGATTGTGCACAAGTGGATCAATTTCCGTGTTTGCTACAGAATAATGTAATACCATATCACTTCTTATAAAAATTTGTTTCTCTACAAAAGGCAATCCATTCTTGGTAATATTCATATAAAGATATACCACTGTTGTATCGTGTCCTTTTGACGTTATCAAGCAGGACCAACCATGCGGTATAGATAATTCTGTACACACTTCAAGAAAATCTTCAAATAACATGTTAGTTTCACAGCCTTTATCATATACCGACGTATCCTGCATATTGGAAACATCATGTTTGCACGTTTTAACCAATGTTTCGTTGTTTTCGGAAGAGGCGTACGAGGCGTATCTCGGAACGTTACTGCACGACTCGTTAGATATCTGAACGTTCTCTTTTTTCTCTTTATCTGTGTCCACACTGTCTACAGACTCGGTCATTAAAACATCGAAATTAGGGCTATTGTCACACTCGAGTATCTTATCCAACTTTTTCTTCTCGGACTCTGAATCCTCGAATTTTAAATTACAAGTAGCGTCTGCATCTCTCTTATTCGTACCTTTAGTGTTAGTTAATTCAACATTATTAAAATCACAACTTTCTTCACCCTCACCGTTGTATGCGTAACTTTGTAATTTGGAATAAGTCTGATAATACGTATTGGTATTTCTATTGACTACATATTTATCATCGTTCAGAGTCTTCCGTTTAGATCTTTTTATCAACAAAGTTTTATTTTTCTCTAAAGTTTGCTCCTTCTTGAATATCGAAAAATCATTAATATTTATCTCGTGTTGGTCCGTTGACCGTGAATTGCTAACTGAATAAGAATTTCTACCTGGTACAGCTCCTGGACGTAAACGACATTTCTTATACTTGACCTATAACCGCAAACAATAGCTACTATAATTTTCATATATACATGTATCAACGTAAGCATATACATGATACAAGCACTTGCTATTACGATCGTTGTAATTAATTAAATATTATATAAATGAAATTGTAAATATAAATTTTTGGTATTTATTAAGCACTTACTTTGACTACTTGTGGCGGTACTCCGCTAATCCAGTGCGTAATGATATCATTCTTGTTAAAGTGTTTGCTACATACATACGTGTCATCCGTGACGGTGTAATTTTCAAGAGCAAGAGCAACTTGCCATTTTTTACGCGTTTCTGCATCTTTAGGTGCTGAGAAAAAGCTATAATTGTTCTTGTAATTAGTCCCTTTACACAACGCACACTTACGGGTCATGATACTAAAAATTCGACATACTTGAGATAACTAAAAATGGATCTAATCAGATCTAATCCATAAAGTGCACAAAGAAAATAAAAATTATTCTAATGTAATACCTTTTGGACCAGTGTATTTTAATAATTATACTATTATTTACTCTTATACCCCTAATACTTATATATTCTTATGTGGCAGCAACAATTAAATTTTCTTACATCATAGCCAGAGAAAGTCTGAGAATTGCCACTCTAAATATCGTAACAGTGTCTGAAATCATTGGATACGTTAAATATTTATGATTGCTCACCGAGTAGCTTTTTGAACGCCAATGAGCGGTTTTCATGTATGGACACGTGCACTCCACTAATATTATTTAAGGAAATAATAAACATGCTTATTCACACATTATTACTTGCGATGAAAAATAACTTACCAATAGCTCGCCAGAGAATTATGTCGTAGTTATTTACTTACTAATAGTGATTATGTATTATAAAATTGAGACTTGTCCATAAGACATAATTTAAGAATACCGTGAGATATCGGACGTATACGTGAGTAACGTCGACTATGGTCAGGTAGTCCACTTGGCGCTACAAATGCTACGTGCGAAACACTTGTTTTCTATTTTTATTTGAAAGAAGAAAAAGAAGTATTCTGAAGGATGGCAATAATCGCGGTAGGAAGTAAGAGTTCCCATTGGTCACACAGAGGTACGCGTTTAACCGAAAGTTGCAGCACAGCACATAACAATATAAGAATAATTTCGAAGAAAATAAGAATAAATAATGTGGACAATAAAACAGAGAGATCACGTTGCATTGTTGTATTTTATATTATTTTCCAGAAAGATGTAACGTCAGTGTCCGTCAATGTGGTCATGTTTGTAATTATCAAAATACGTGATATCTGACTATATTTAAATAATTGCCTTCTTTACCTAAACGTTCATATATATGTCAATTTGATAGTCATATTTATGAAAAAGGATCCGATTATCGAAAATTCTCTAGATGAAGTAAAATCGGGTTAGCCGTTATATTTTTCGCACCCTATTTACGGCGGCCCTGTATTTGGCACGTGCGCACGGCGCACGCCAGTCGTCACGTCACAAACGGGGTGGAGTAAAAAAAGAGGCAGCGCCTGAACTCGTGAGCGTTGTCGTCGTCGCGTCGAGCAAGATGGCCACCAGTTTGTGAGAGACCGCGTTCGCTCGCGTTCGCGTAGACTATTCACGTACAGGACTTTCCGGCAAATCGTCAGATGTCGCTGTGCGTGCTTCAAACGGAGTCAAGTTTGCTTTTTCGTTCAGCGCGACGATACTTCATTGTTATTACTAATTCTCCAGAGTATTAACGAGCAGACGTTCAATCCGTCGTACTGTCAACGACGTACAACGTATCGGCCGGCAGGCTGGCGGGTGGGCGGGGGGGAGGGAGGGGAAGAAGCATGATCGAACATCACGATCACGACATCGACCGGATGCTTCGAGACGAAGAAACGTAACACTGCCATATTTTCATATAGTTCCACAGAGGCGAACGATGATGACAACGATCTGTCGATAGCATTTCGAGGCGTTGAATTATTCAATGCGGCGATATTTCCGACGCTCGTGCGTGAAACTAAGTCTCGCTATCCGACTACTCGGTTATACGGTCTCGCAAAAGGGATGTCTGGAAGAGTGCACGATTTATTCTTCATGTTCGCAGTCGCAACAATTTCGGCAATTAGCACCAAGTGACTTTATTCTCATCGAGACTACGAGGACCTACGAAAAAAAAAACCCTCATCGAAGATGCACTACTAACGAGAACAATCGAAACGTGTTTAAACGTCGACGCTGATGCTACATATCGCGAATCAGCGTGATGACGAGCTTTCGTTAACGCGTCGTTATGCTACGCTACAAGTGTTCTAAATTTGCCACATCGTGATTTATGGCGTTATTCCGTAGCGCGGAAAAAATTTACGCGAAATTTCCCCTCGAACTCGTCGAAAGACGTACGTATCGCGAGCGCTGCCGACTCACGTAACCTAACAAAAATATAACGGCTGCTCCCGACAGTCCGCGCTCTTCTGCCGAAACAAACGCAAGAGCAGCAGCAAGCGAGCAAAAAAGTCTACCGTAGCAACGTTAACGACGACACCACTCGCAATATCAATAGCAACGTGCAAACAAGAGCGTTGCAGTTGCACCGCACGTTGCCGTGGATAGTGGAGCCCCCTGTGAGATGCGGAGAACACCACCGCAAAATAAAGGTGAGTCTTCTTTTCACGTACTAAAATTCGGCATTAAAAAAATCTGTAATTTCTTTAATTGTTATATTCCACACAAAACATAATAGATAAACATCTTCCGCGCGTTTTCGCTTTAGGTGGGTACGTATAAAAATTCTTCTCGTTGTACGATTTTCTGTTATTTCTAATTCCTTTCGGAAAAAGTTTTTTCGTATCTCAGTCATGTATAATTTCGAAAGTGCGGATAGCACTTTCCGGATGGTTATTGCATCAATTGGAACAAGCCAGTAATTCGAAGAAGCCAAGTTGGGCGAATACGCCGCGTACGGAAAAACGGTTTTCAGCTCGAGTCCAAAATGGTTTGCTGAACACGAAAGGCGTATATTTCGATGCCAATTTTTCAAAAACAAAAAAAGCGAATTTCATTGAATTTGACGTACAAACGTAGGTGTTTAAAAAAGTAGGGTCCCATTAAAAAATATGCAGTCGATTTTCATTTCACCTTAATACTTTAGCTGAAAATGAAACTAACAATAAGTAGTAATAGAGCGTCCACTTTGAGACTCTTTTGTCCGAAACATTTTACTCTTTTCATTTCGTTTTATTTCAAAATATTTATATCTTAATTTAAACGCTGCACTCTGTGTATCCGACAACGAGAGTTAGAGAGGAGAGGGAGAATGCTGACTGGCAAGTATGCGGGACGCGCGCTTATGCTCGACGGTTGCGTCCATCTCGACATTAGTAAAGTGATCCACGTTTCCAAAACAAGCCTAACCTCTTTAGTTGGAGCAAGGCAACATAATTCTGTGATCTTGTCTACGATTATCGATCGTATCGTCGAGTTATCAAGATCGTCAAATACGATCAGACGTATTCGTTGATGATCAAGAGGCACGGTAGTGTCGCGAGAAGACGCGATACCGATTTAGCTGGTTAATACTGAAAATCTTAATATTCACAAGAGTGTTTATTATCAAGCAACATTTATAATTTCGGTAAGTCCAGATTTTTACTGGTAAGGAACGTAAAATGAATTTCTTCTTGGATGGGAATGTCAAGATCAAATAAAAGTCAATTTAATGTAGTTGTTCTCTCATTACCAACTACAGAGTTCTATAATAAAACATAATAGACTGCGAGCTCGACCTTGTGAGGTGTACTCAACTTTTATGTATATAAATCTTGTATGTTAGGACACATGCGCAAATAGCTGACACGAAAAACGAAATGCGATTTTCTGCTGTAGAATCGCAAGTTAAATTGTAAGATATTTATGAAATTGAAGAAATGTAAAACAAATTTAATAACAAATAAATAAAAGTAAAATATTGAAAATTACAATACATAACTTACAATACAATAAGCTAATATACCATTTCCGTTCTCTCTGACATTTCATTCTCTTGCAATTAATCAGTACATTATGGTTTTTGTCCGTAGTCGATAGATCGGGAACTGGGCAGTCTGGAAACTCGCCAAGGGTGACGCTCCGACTTAACCAGGTGCGAGGAACGAGAGATGAAAAAAGGGGGGGAAGTGCCTCAAACTCCCGTCAAAGTAGTATGAGTGTACAGGTACATCGATGATTATGAACATCGATTTGATTCCAATGCACAATAGAATCAATCTGAAAGAAAATAATCTAATTTTGCAATAGTTATGTTTACTATTTTCTTTTTTATATTTTATTATCCTTGTAACGGAACGGTCAAAATCGTCTCCGATTTTCATAAGCTTTGGATCTCTCACAGGATAAATAAAAGTCAAGCATTTTTGTTTACTTACATTGAAGTAGAGCGTATTTCTTTATTATATCTTCTCGTTGAAGGATTAACGCAACTTTTTAAAACTAATATCATATATCTGATTTCGAATCGAATGTCATCGAATTCAAAAAGGGTTTTGAACAACAGATTTATTATTTGATATTGTGTAATTCTGTATATCACGAAGTTTATTACCGTCTATTTTATATATCGTATAGTGCTAGCGAGTCGGCATACAAAACGTAACAATAATACACAACAATACATATACAATTTATTTTTCAAAAATGCCATTTGAAAATAATGTAGAAATTAATTTATTTATTATTACGTATAATATTTACTATTCAGATTTGATCATCTTACAACATCTTACACATAATTTCATACATGTCTTTTATTTATTTATTTTTTTCATAAAAACTTGATGAAATAGCAAAGTCAAGGGTCAATGGATACTTCGCCGAAAACGTCGGTCAATGCGGCAAATATGAATGCCGTTTCTGGTGCTAGCATATCTGGCAACGCGTCTTCGTCAACCGACAGTGGTGACGTATACGAGTTCAAAAGCTCAAAGGAACCAACACCAGTTAGAGGTGCGAGTTCGTCTCCGAATCCTAATCTGGACAAAGATAAGGACGGTAGCAAGTCGTCAAATGGTCAAGGAGGCCAGAATACTAGTAGCAATGTACCTACTGCCTGCATGTCGATGTCCAGTGAAGCAATGACGGTATCGTTGACTTCGGATGAGGCATCGACCGTTCTGACATCTCCTTCATCAAAACGTACCTTTGAGGGCGACAATACGGAGGAACAAGATGAGGAAAATCGTCGGAAAAAACGAAAAGATTCCGAAAGCACAAAGGAAAATCTGAAGAATAATACAACGGGAAGACAGAGTACCAATAGAAACGTTACTGGCAGTGGAGAAAAGGTAAGAAACGAAATTAAGAAAGGGAAAATACAGATGACGTATCATACACGTCATATATAGGATTTATTAATAAGTTACCGTTGCACGATCACTCTGTAGCTTGTAACATCCGATTGTTTGCAGTGTGTTAAATCTAGTAAGCAGGGATCTGGGACCGCATCGGGCAAAGGAAGTCAAAGTACGAGCTCTAGTGGTGACAGAAAAAGTCCTAGTGCTTCCTCAATGGCTAGTAGTCCGAAACCTTCGAATACTTCTAACGCAACAAATACGAAGATCAATGTTCCAGCGCCACCTGAATCCGATAGCGAGGATGATCGATCAAAATGCTCCGATTCTAATTCCGCTCCTAAAGTACCACCTTTAAAAATAGTTATTCCACAGAGTACTACGTCGGAACAGGAGCAAGGCAATAGAAACGGTAAAAATATTACTAACAGGAGTCATCAACTACCTTACGTGGTTGCTAGTTCGAACAGCGATTCCACGGAGAAAGATCAATGTCAATCAACTAGTGGCACAACAAGTCCTACGGAAGGTAGCAATAATAATATAAAAGGAGAGGATAAGAAGGATCTTGTTGGTACTTTGTACGGAGAAGAAAGATCGATACATCATCAACGGGTGTTGAGAAGTGCGCATAGGTAAGAAGGCAATCTTCAAGTCGATCTTTTCTTCTTCTTGATTCTTGATACGGATCCAAAGATAATTGCTATTTTTCTTCATTCTCGATACGAAATTTGAAAAAAAAAACAAAACAAAACAAAAAACCACCGCCATAAATGTGTAGCGTCGATACTCGAAAGGCTTTAACTTCTTATCAACTAACTTTTAATAACTTATTTTTATTATATATTAATTTTGAAAAATTATTATATTTATACATGGTCCACAACATGAAAAACGCTACCGCGTATTTTTCTAAATGTAAATATACATTACAGTTAGATAATGTGATTACAGAACTGGCAATGGTGGTAGCGGTTCTACGGCGCCGAAAGAGGCCGTGCCTTCATCAGGTAATGGAAATTATTCCAACTCGTCACCATTACCAGTTAATACTTGTACGGATCGTTCAAATAATTCCTCACCACAACAAAGACATCATTCACCAACGCCCGAGGCAATTGCATCAGATGCTAGCAAGGCTACTTCGTCGGAATCGACAACTGTAGGAACCGTCGTCTCGAAGTCTAACACGATTACAGAAAAATCGGACAAAAATACAGATGCTGCTGGAAAAAGTCAAAAGGACAGCGCTACAGAAAATTTAGACAACACCGTGGCAACTACCTCCGCTGCGACGTCTAATCCTGGTATGCCACCAACAGCGCCTGTTGAACTTCATCCTAGAAAAAGAAAAATGAAACCTAGCAAAGAAGCACAACAGGCAGCAGCTACAGCTGCTGCTAATGAAGCGACCGAAACTATTAATACGGGACCAGAAATTCATCCGCATGATCAACCGATAACCAATTGTTATCAGCTATTTCTTAACATTAGAAAACAGGTAAGAGCTATTTTTAAGAAGGAGAGGTAGTCTTGATACATATGTATGTGTACAACAACAATTTCTAACAATTTCTAACAGATAGATTCTTTTTCGTAGATCGAAAGAAGACGAAAAGGTTTATTCCCAGTTCAACCGAAACCTCCTCAAGGTTTCAAAGATTATTTGATGAATCGCTGTACATATGTATTAGCTAGTAATGCGAAAGAGCCAAATGTTAGCCCACCAGTTGGTTTGCACGGAGCTATGAAAGATCTATACGTTGATTTAGAAAAAGAGCGATATCGTCTGAGAATGCAACATGTGGTCGAAAAAGAAAAATTAGTTTTATCAGTGGAACAGGAAATTCTTCGAGTTCATGGTAGAGCAGCCAGAGCACTCGCTAATCAATCCCTTCCTTTTTCCGTTTGTACGATACTCAAAGACGAGGAAGTTTACAATGTTATTACTCCTGAACAAGAAGAAAAAGACAGGAATGCGAGAAGCAGATATAACGGTAGATTATTTTTGAGTTGGCTTCAAGATGTCGATGACAAGTGGGAAAAAATTAAGGTAAAATATATATATATATACATAATTTTAAGAGTTGCCTAATCAATTAAAATCGCCAGCTAGACGCAAAGTTTTAGTCAATGTCTACGTACCTAATATCTACGTACTGTAATACTGTAATATTATGCACTATTATACACTTGAAAATACACATTCATCATTTTGCATGTCTATTGATCAATTTCAGGAAGCCATGTTGTTGAGGCATCATAACGAAGCAGAATCTCTACACGCGGTTCAACGGATGCACTGGGAGTGGAAATTGAAGGAAGTGGGACTCTGCGAATCCAAGGCGACTCCTCAAATAGAAGATGTTCACGTTCCGATGGTACATGTTTCGGATGATTTTGATTTGTTACCAGCTTAGTAGAAAATCTGTACAATTTCTGTGGTATAATTGATTATTGCGTGTACTCGGAATACCTTCCGGAAGATGATGACTTTAATCTGTGATTATGAAAAATGATTTTTATCCATGTATAATACATGTATCGTTGCATTAATTTTATATTTTATATATTTTAAGCAAATTTCGCGATACGACGAAATAAGAAAGAATACCCATATAGTAACCACATTGAAATATCACGTTATTTCTATGCAATTCAAATGAATTTGTTCAAAACAAAAGAAATATACATATTACAATATTGTTTCCATCTTGGAGATTTCGGTTGTAAATAAAGTAGGATTTTCAAACGTTTGTGAAATAAAAATTATTATATTAATATTAAGATATATTAATATAGACTAATATCTATAATTATTTATATATATAACTTTTAACGCTACAAATAACGTCAGATTACATTATAGTTAAGAAAATACTTTTTTCCTATTATAATTAATATTACAAACAAGATCAGATTACTCTATAATTAAAAGAAAATGTTTCCTTCGTACATAGTAATATGATTGAAGCGTGTTAATTAAGAAATCAATCGTATCAATTTATATGAATAAATCAAAAAGATCCTCAATAAACTTGTTTTACTGTGTATTTTTATTATACGCGTCATGTCTCTAACTTGTGAACAAACTTGCAAGTTCGTTATAGTCGGCAATAAGAAGCACGATGCCGTTTAACAAAAAAGAGTCGACTTTAAAAAAAGGGTGATAATCAAAGATCGAAACGCCTCGCGAGAAAGAGGCGTTTTTTCAGAGCTCCATCAAAACAGACACGTTACCCACTCTTTCTCTCCAAGTTTTTGACGTATTTGTGATATTTTTGGAAATACGAAAATAATTTAATTTTTATTAATAACTGCGAGCGAGCATAGACTTGATGATTTCATAATTTGTTATTACATTTGCTGGTGTAAAAAAATAAAAAACAATTTTCAGCTTTATGCCAATTATTCCACACAAGTAACGATATTGTATTATCTTTCTTTTTTTCTAGTCTATTTTAATTTTACTAAAATGAAATAAACAAATAAAGTTGATTGTCAAATACACACACAATGATTGCATTGAATTGCTTTCAATATGATTGAAAAATTGTTGAAACTGTTCGGAAACGATGGATTGGTTTAAACGTATGCGCGTGCGTGCGCATTTGTGTCAAAGTGCAAGAATTGCAGAAGTGAGAGATTAATAAAATGTTTTCGAGCATCTATCTTTTTCCCTAGTATGAACTTGTGAAAAAGTGAAAATTTTATGGTTACATTTTTATTCGTGAAATATAAAAAGGAAAAGTGATAACAGAGTATTATGCGTTATAAACGCAAAAGTGCACTAAATAAACCACTTTTATTATAATTACAAATATTACAAAAAAAAAGTTTTACTTTACAGGATTTTATCCTAGGGGGTTACATTAGTATTACACTATTCACGTAAGGAGCGACACAAAGGCCGATATTCATGGTTGATTCTTTTTCTGTGTTGTATCATTTATTATTATGTAATATAATCTTAAGATATTTATTTGCCAGTAAGAAAGCTTTATTGAGATTTAAAACCTTATTTTAGAGAATCTCATTGTAAAAATGGACCATGAATACCGGCCTTTGTGTCACCTGTGGCCCGTACTGGAAAGCTTGCGGTATCTGTATCTCGTCGGTGGCGTCTATGTCCGTAACACGGTGGTAATCTCAATTCTCAATCAGTGACACTCGACTTTTTTGTTAAATTTTACGGATGAATGATTAAAGCACGAAACAAGTAAGAGAATAGAGGCAAAAGAAGGAAGCAGACGGTATACAACGGTTCGTCGTGTGAATCCGCAAAAACGACGACGAAAATGAGTGAGCTTGTTTGGGGAATCAAAAACGGCGATCTCGAGCAAGTACGAGATATCGTCGAGAACAAGGCAAATATGATACGTTAATTCTCTTTTGATATTTAACGGACAATTGCACGATGTATACAATTTTTAATGCCAGGCATAACGCGCTTGTTTCTATCTTTCTCCCTTCTTCCGCAGCTTTTCTCTCTCTCTCTCTCTCTCTCGTGTTCTTTCTCCCTTCCTTTTTTTTTGTTAGGCAAGTGCATGTCAGAAGTTGTCAAAAGACCTGAAGATTTAATATCAAAACTACAACTACAAACAATTTGTCACGTACAATTTTTATCTTCTTTTCGCATATCTTGAATGTCAGCACTATATTGTTTATAAATTTAAAAATTGTTTTTTTCAACATATGTGAAAACTCAACATGTAACGATTCCAGATTTAATATGATATTACGATCATAAAGTTGCCAATCTTATATCCTATGAAATATAAAACTTAACTTTTATAGGATTTTATATATAATATCGTTACTTATATAATTATACCATATCACTATATTCTTTAGGTTTTAGTACTAAAATACAATTTATTATATAGTAGAAAATTGTTATCATGATTTATATTACATTTATGTACATGATACATTATGGATATATCAGTAAAAGGTTGGTTCAATCTTTTGCATTCAGTAGAAACATTTATCAATCAAGAAAATTATTCATCAACCAAGTAATAATCACCATCATTGTGCATGATTCACATATTAGTGTATATGATACAGACATTATCAATATTGGTACTTGCATTACGTGTATGTTAGCTATTGAAAATTAAATGAAACTAAACTTTTCAACTGATCCAGTGCTATCTTAAACCATTTTTAAATTGTTTCTTTCTTCTAATCTAGAATAAAATTTATAGTTAGGTTGGTTTCATTGTCTAATAATGATATTTATTCTTAGAATATCGATGTAAATCAAATGATAGATGGAAGAACGCCATTACATTATGCAGCTGATTATGGCCAAAGTGAGGTTGTCAGATATTTATTGGACAAAGGAGCTAATGCCAACGTAAGTTGTGGGCAAAACAAACTGATATGTAACAATTAATTCAAGTACTTAAAGTAACAAATTACAACTAAATGGTTATATTTATTATGCAGCAATAGTTATATCCCTTACTTCTGATGAACCTACCTAGTACCTTATTCCTTTTGCATGAATCTGTATAAGTTTTTAAATAAACGTCTGATTACATAATTTAGATTGCATTTACTTCCTATAGGCTACGGATAAACACGGAATCACTACATTGTTGGCGGCAATTTGGGAAGGACATACAAACTGTGTAAAATTGTTACTGGAGAAAGGTGCTAAACCAGATGGCTTAACACCGGATGGCACGAGCTATCTGGATGCGGCCGAGAAAGATGACATTAAACAGCTTCTTAAACTCCACTAGCATAAAGCTAAACAAAATCTGGAATTATAATTTTGTTACTTTAGTACGTTAATATTTCTCCTTATAGAAACAAAGGAGAGAAAAAGAGAGAGAAAAAGAATTATTCCATCATAGCTTTGTTTTGATTTTTCGCCTATGATGACTACGGTATTATATTTAAGCACTATAAATTAAATTTTAAACATGGATATGTGGATGTTGTATAATAATAATAATAATAATAATCAGCATATCGAGAGAAAATGTATAATAGAAAGCTCATATTCTTCTCATCGTAATTAATTCTCCAAGGTCCTAAATACACATATAGATTTTCGGTTAATAATGACAAGATATTTGTTTGTAATTACTCGAGACGACAGTTTAATTTGTAATCATACATACATGCATAGGTACATGCATACATACATACATACATACATACATACATACATGGATATATACACGCACAAGTACACGCACATACATTAATATAATGTATTTTGATATATTTTATAAGAGAAAAATAAGAGATGATTATCACATACAGTTTTTACATGTATATCGGTTGTTATTAATTTCTGTAAACCCCAACAAAAATTGTTCAATGTGTATTTTTATGTAACGATTTGTTGAGACGTATTATTTCATATTTTATCTGATGTTTCTATAACGATTGTGAACAAAGTGCAAAAAATGTATCTGATATGTCTGCCTAATAAGTCCCACAAAGGACATATGTATAACTTGCTTTATAAGTACCATAATGTGTAATATGTTTTAAAAAAATACCAAGGATGTACAATAATCAAAATAAGTAAAAATACATAATCGTTATGAACATTGGGTAATTCTGCATCATAAGGCAGCTACTAATGATCGTGACACGTATTGTCGAATTGTCAAGATTGAATAGCCACTAAAAGTGTAATGAATAAAATCAAACGTAAGTTTTCAACTACTGGGTGGGTTGAAAGTGTATTTATACTTACAATCTTATATTCAGGCAAGGAGATTGCCCAAATAAAATAAACGAATGCATCACATACCTTCCAGTTGTACTTGGTATTTTCTAGCATCCAACATTATACGTTACATGACGAATTTTTCATTTGACACATGATTACAACGATTTAATAATAAGGTATTTGATAGAAAGATTATTGAACATTGCTCTGGACGTTATCTACTATATTTAATCGTGAGTCTTACCTAAACTTTTGTGTGTTTGTACTAAAATATGTACTAAAAATATACGTTTTCTTAAAATATTTCATAACAATTGAGATTACGACAGGTAATGAGGTATCTCACAACACACGTTTTACTTACTTATTTACATATATTTTCGCATTGTAAGTATTTCTTGCAAAGATAATTTATATACAAATATAAAACAGAAAATAATACGTTATTCCATGTTCCACATACTGGAAGCACTTTAAACATTTAAGAAAGATGAGCAATAGCAATATAATGCTCGTGTTCACATACTATCGAGTGAAGACTTTGTTTCATCAATTGAAAACTCCATTCGTACAGAGCATAGTTATGAAACAGGTAATTCATAAAAGACGACCCCTGCAATTTGCTGCACCACACTTGCAGATGATTACTTTACCCGGTATGCTTCCAACATCGTAACTGTAATTCCATGTTAACTCTTGTCCAGCTTTTATATATTGTAATGCAAAAAATGCAACCCACGGAAAACGCACATCGTGCGTATCGACGAAAACATTTTGCACAAACACGTTTGGATCACAAGAGTGCTGAAAATATCAAAGAAAGAATAATTTGTATCTAAAGCCTCATTAGCCATTTTACAAGTAATTACAAACGAATTATCACAATTAAATAACGTGATTATGTGACATGAAATGATAATAATTTTAAATGATAATTATTAATGATACATGACTAGAAATTAATAAGAAATTACGAGGTGTAGCAAGAGTCGTTCCATATTTGTTTCGAAGTAAGAACACAGAACGTAATGAACGTAATGAAAACGAATAATGAAACTTATTAACTATGTTTCTCTTACATTCAAATAACGGCCGATATTTCCGGTTGTTTTAGCATCCATTATATAAACGGCTTCATCCTCGCCGAAATAATCTCGAACCGATTTGAACATGGGTCTCTCTATCCGTTTTGGTTCGACGCTTGGCTCGAATCTACTTGGTTCTCTTCTCATGTCGTTTCTGCTATCCTCATCGTCACTTATATTAATCGTATCTTGATCAGTTATACGATTCTCATTGCCGGATAACTTTAGCACAGTCTCCAAATCTTTCGTGATGCTTCCGTCCTCGCTATTTTCCTCAGATATATCTTGATTACTCGCTTCGTCTCGTTTTCGTTTTCTCAGACGTTTTCTAAAAATGTAAATATAAATATATAATAATAAAAGTCAATTCATTCAAAAGTTACAAAACAGTCGAAATATGGTAATATTTGTCAAAATAATATTATATATTATTATATATGTATAGTATTATATACATAACATAACACATATACAAGTAAGGTGAAGAGCAGTAATATTTGAATATTTTCGCAAATATTTTCGGAGAAAAATTGATTTAATCATACGTTTGAGTTACGTGGTACAGAAGCACACGTTAAGCCGCTCTTGGAAGAAAAATGTTACCGCCACACACAAGACTGCTTTTATACCGTAAAATTTCTCTTAGACAACTTGTTTCTTTTCCTACTCTTATAGCTATATTGCCTCACTTGTACATGTATTACATGTTAGGAGATGTAACGAATACCTAATAGACGATGACTCAGCAGTGAGTTCCACGAAATCTTTATTGTCCGACACGTAATTATCAATATTGAAATCTTCATCCGAGTCATTGCCGTTTTTCTTCGTGCTGTCCTCTTCATCGCTAACACCAATACTTTTCTTATTGTCATCTTCCGTGGCTGAGATATCTGGTGTCTCCGGCTCGAGAACGTCACTTTCGTAACCTTCTTTGTAACCTTCTACCACTTCCACATAATCCAATTCCGCGAGGTACTCGTCACCATAATTTTTACCTCCTTCATTCGCGCCCTACGTAATGACACAATGACACAGATAAAGAGTCAACAAGTTGGCACAAATAATTAATAAAAGTATCGTTCCTCCATTAGTCCGTACCTGTTCAGTGAGTAATCTTCCTGCATATATGCAGATGAAGGCGCCATGGGGAATATCATTGAGACACCTTATGCCCCAACCGCGCGGTCCCGTTTTAAACACTTGTAGTCTTAATCCGAGAGGATGCTGCACTACCCTATTGAGACACGTTTTCACGGAACATTTGCATCCCGAGTTGCATTCATAGATTCCCGTAGTCACCGGTTCGGGCAAACGCTTGTAAACGTAACCAACGGCAGTGTTTGGCACTCTACCTCCAAGAGTTGCTCCTTGTATCGTTAACTGCCAGCATTGGCATTTCGTTTTATCCTATGGCACAACATAGTAGAGATTAACGGCTCACTCGTGTGAATTGACACATTGCACGCGTTCTGAATATATTCGGAAAAAATTTCCAGTTATTTTATATATCGTTGTCGCAAACTGATTCACGACAGAACATAAGTAGTTTTAGCATCATTGCGTGATACCTGACAATCGTCCTCGCAGTCGCAACTGCACAAGAACGCGGGATCCAGATTTAAGTTAACACCCTCCGTTGGCTCTCGACGCGTCGTATATCTTATGGTATCTGGTTGAGTATGATCCAAGTCATTGACACACGGTATAGGTACATTCTCCACACCGTAACTGAGATCCTGTTGAACGCAAATTCATAATTTATTTAAGTAATGACAATTTTTCATATTTATGTCGTAAGAAAATGTATTTTTAATATTTCAACGTCTCTAGTCACGTACCTTAATATTGATAAAGCACTTTTCTACGACAAAGTCTGCAAAAGCGCGCACCCAATAGTCAAAGTCAAACAAGTCAACGGACAGTGTACTGCTAGTAAGGCGCAGATAACGATGCAGTTCTTCCATATTTCGCAACCTGATGCCACACGGTGCCTGATAGAGTATAACCTTCTTGCCTTTAGAGAATTTACAGAGCTGACGATGCCAGCCGCATAACAGAGGAATAGAGAGTGGGGAGAGCCCCTTGAGATCGTCGTACGAAACGTTGATGCCTTTGATGCACTTTGCTCCGCATTTGTGAGAAACATGCTTCTTTGGCTCATACTTTCTCTGCGTATGATAAAACTTGAAAGAAAGGAAGGGGAATATTTAACGAAATTTCAATATCAATCATATTATAATCGATACATGTAATTTACTCACAACGATACTATGCGATGGCTTCGTTTCTACCATAGGATTGTACGTAGCGCTATCGACGTTATTTTGTCTTTTAGCAGTGCTCTTCTTGGCCACTGCGCGAGATTGTTGCGGTACAACGGACGATGTACCGGATGGCGCACTGGCAGCAGTCGCCGCTTTCTCCGTTTGAACGTTTTGCGTGACATCTTCTTCCACGTTGGATGTATATTCAACATAGGGCAAATTACTCTTCTGCATGAATTTGATCCATAAAAGAAAGAAAAGTATTTTGAGCATTTCGTAGCACGTTGAACTTTTGACACAAGTACTGCCCATATTATACGTGTGTGTGTGTGTGTGTATATATATATATATATATATATATATATATATATATAAAAAATTAGTGAGATATACATATTTCTACGCTTACATTAGAAGCGGCGGGAATGCGATGTCGCATATGCGTATTACCACCCCACTGTTGAAACTGCTGTCTCGAATTGGCTTTCAACATCTCAATGAACAATGGACCCAATCTAGTCGATCCACGGTAAATCCATTCGCTTCTCCCATCGGCGTCAAAGTGCATCTGCACTAGACTCGCGTCGACCCGTAACACCTTCGCAAGCCACCATTTACCTTTCCATTCAGTCTTGACCATCTGACCAGGTTGCAACTTGACCATTGGCCTCTCAGGATATGATTCCAGATATTTTTTAACGAAATCTCGCGACTCGCTAGGTATGTCATTCCAAACACACGGTGAAGTTTCCCACACCAGAAAGATATCATCATGGGTAACGTATTGTGCGTAACCGTCGTCAAAAAATACTAGATATCTGTAACAATTGGAGCGATATCGGATAACTGAATAATATAGTAACGTATAATATCTTCTTCCCCCTCTCTCTGTCCGTCCATCCGTCTCTTGTAAAAAATCACAATTCGTTTACAATTCGTATTGTATGCAATTAGATTTGCAATTACCATTCGGCTCCCAAGTTGGAGCATTTCGTGAACATTTCGTTGCACATTCCCTTCGGAAGAAGCAATCCTGTTTCATCACGTTTACGAAATGCTCGTCGAAATATCGGAAGCAAAGTGAGAAAGAACACGGCTCTAACGGCCGCAAAGCAAATATAATTAATTAAATATAAAAATGATATTAATCAATGCAATGCAAAAGTCTGCAATTTCCAAGACTCTTGGAACTCTGTAGAAATCGCTGCTTACCTATATTTATTCGTGTATTTTGGTGGTTCGGCAATTATCCCACTATAATAATTACTAGAGGAGACATCGTGAAATATAGCCACAACTCGCGTTCCAACTGGGATTCTGACTTTACTCGTTTCGGCCATCGCTAACTGCTTGCCGGATACCGTCTTGATCACCGTATTGTATTTTTTTTGTAACAATCTCACACGAATATTCGATGGATTTGCCGAGACTACAGCCTGAACCTATAGAAATTCGTCGTATTACAGTACTTTTTGTTGGATCGTTTTCTTCTTACTTAATCGAGATACTTGATTAAACTTGACTCAATAAACACAATGGTCGTACAAACCTTTGCTTTAATCCACGGCATAACTGAACTTTTCATAATATAAACTATACTATCTATCATCGGGGTACGTTTCACGAGCTGGCCAGTTGGTGGTAATTTCGGGATTACATTATTCTTAGCACTTGACGGTTCTATCGCTAGAATCTCTAATTGACTATCTTGCTGCAACGTCGTACATGGAACGCGCATTTGCGTCACCTTCTTCGTCGCCACAATCGGATAGACACCTTCCGCTCCGTCATTTATTTCGAGTTCGTCCAGCATTGTGATCTGCGGTCTAAAATCTTCGTACAATCGATTACGCAATTTATCCATAGTGTGCATCACTCCGCGTATCTCAGCATTGAGGGACTCGCTCGTCACTGTTGGTAGACAATACAAACACACGTTTGACACTCGACGTAAAGAGACGAGCTTATTTTTCAATACACAACCTGTATCTCACCATGTATCTTCTGCCATTTTTCTTTCAGGGCATTACATGCGACGTTAGTATGACGTTTTAAATGATATTTTTTCGAAATATATAACAACGTATCATCTAATTTATCTTTGATGTCTAAAAGCACATCTTCTGGTAGGTATTCTACGAGAAACGAGAAACGAGAAACGAGAAACGATAAATAAGTACGAAGAACCATACATGACATAATTTTTTCTCTTAATCCTTTAACTGCTATTGCAGTTAATGCAAAGAATAATATTAGAAATTTGATAAACCATTGTTATCCTCCGGTTCTCTTCTCTTTTCTTCGTCCGACTCGTCGCTATCAGAGATTTCTACTTCCATCGTACGATCCGGAAAATCACATTCCAATAGCGATTTATTTTCTAGGAAGGCATTTACCAATTGCTGTAAGCATAATGATAATAACATTTATCATCTATCTTCTTATAGATATTCAAGTATCATAAAATATAACATATAAAAGTATGCAATACATTACGGTAATGTCAAATAAGAAACACTTATCTCGATACAATTGATTCTAACAACAGCAGTTAAAAACATTACCTTTTGATGTCGCAGCGCAACATCAAAACACTGCTTACATATCAGACGTTTCTTCTTTTTCTTATCAACAACTCCATAAAAGGCACACGCAAAAGATGGTGCTAGCTTCATACCTACTCCCGAGCAACATTTAAAGTTGACGCAATTACTATTGCACAATTTAGATTTAGCTCTTTTGGAGTGTTTATCCGATAATTCTTCATCAGACATCAGTTCAATGATCTCCGTGTCGCGCGCTTGTGCCATTTTGTTGTTGCTAATTGAACAAGTTAACAATTGTACATAAAAAGGGAAACAAATTGCAGGAGCAGAGCTTTCAAACACGTGAAAACAAAGTTATTGACGAAAAGCAAAGATAAAGAAACAGAAAAATGTTTTTCTAGACAAAATACATGCAATTTTGATTATGATTTTACGGACAATAAACATGTATGGCATAAATAAAAAACTTGATCGAAACTTGGTCGATAATCCTTGGTTCATATTCATACATTCGATCGAGACGTATGTACAAACGAAAGAAACGAAAGAAACGAAAGAAACGAAAGAAACGAAAGAAACGAAAGAACGGAAAAATAAAAGAAACATTCGATACAATCGTGGAAAGTAAGAAATAATAATAAAAAATGGTTACTAATAAAAGATGTTACAATCGGTAGATTGACAAGAAAAAGAGTACAACAATATGGTTAGATCCAGAGTGTTTCCTAGGTTAGGTCTCTCATCCGACGCGCACTGAGGGCTGTGTTGGAAAACGTCACCCGAGTGCCCCGGTGTATCGTTTTATCCTGGTTGTCGATTCGCTGAACAAGAAGGATAAAACGATAGACCGGGGCACTCGGGTAGTGTTTTCGAACGCAGCCCCCTGGATCTCGCTATCACACACCAGAGGTCTGTTGTTTTGAGCTGCACTGCTGAACCAGTGCAATACGTTGACGTGCAATAAGTGAGACGTACTCGTGTTATACTTATTTTTTCTCACTCTACTTATCGCACAAGTTGAGCAGTGCAGCTAAAAAGGAACGGTGAGAGACAGAGGGTCTCGTTTCTAGCGGCATTCGACGGGGATTTTCGAGCAAGGGCTCGTTTCGAGCCCTTTTATTAAACTTTCCGTCAGACGCACCGTTCCGGAGAGAATAGGGAAAAAGTAGTTTTTACAAAATGCTTGATATCTGGCGAACGGAGCGAGCTAGAGGGTTCTTTCTACCGGCATTCGACGGGGATTCGCGAGCCCGATCCAGCGCCCTTATTGCGATTTCCGTCAGACGCACCGTTCCGGAGTCTATTGGCCAGCGACGCTACGCGCGCGTCTGGTAAAGCGCTGCGCGCGCGTGTCTGGCAAAGTCATGCACCGCAGCAGCCGCGCCTTTGACAAAGTCATTCGCTCGCATGCCCGCCCGCACGCCCGATGTATGAAATATTATGTCACAATTATATGTCACAATTATAGAAAGTGACAATTTTCGAAAAAGACAACGCGCAAATGACTTTTCTACTTATTTTTCAATTATTTTTCTTGTTATTCGTTGTACATACATATATGATGAGAAATTATACAAGAGAAAGGAAGTATGTATGGACATGTATGTATGGACATGTATGTATGGACATGCATGGAGATATTTGATAGATAATTTGATACGTTTTGTGGCGATTATATGGCCACATACGTGATCGCCTAGACGGTCGGCAGTATCGCGCGGCTAGACTCAGGCGAGGCAAATAGACCGAAAAACACGTGGTAAAAATAAACAGATTAGCGGATAATAGACTAGACCGTTAGATAGGGAATCCCGAAGGAGCCGTTGCAGATTCGCAAGTGTTGCGCGAAATGTCGGGGGATTCCGTAGCGACGACCGTGACGAGGCATACGCGTACGCGCGGCAGCTGAAAGCGTGGTGACGACGCGATGGAGGCGCGGGTGACGGAAAGAAGCAGGGCGCGATAAATAGGCGGAACGATTCCTCCCGTAGGAAATTGAAAAGGACCTTGAAGAGGAGAGGTCCTACGAAAGAAACAGGCTCGTGAGAGTAGGCTTTCGACGACCAAGAGGTCGAGAAACTTATTTCCCTTAGGATTCGACCGGTAATGGTCGACGCGAGCGGACGTGTCTTTGTATATTCGGACTCTGAAAAAAATTCGGGCTGTGCTGATTATACACCGAGGAAATATTCCATTCTTTTAATCAGACCGGATCCGCTCCTTTTTTTTACTCGGCACACGAAGAGCCAAAGTTTCTGTATAATTATGTAGAGTTTTACTAGCAACAGAGGCTTGCGCTACGCGCGCTATTTAATTTTTGAATATTAATAATGTTTTCGGATAATAATATTGATAAATTATTTATTATATAAGAAATAAGACAAATGGTATTGTAAAAAAGGCGTTAAAGGTGTTATTTATTTCATGGTGTTTGATGAATAGAAATTTGACAGAATTGACAGAATTGACAACTGCCGTATCGTACGGCACATGAGCTGATTTGGCGAGCCGCGGGCCGCGGGCCGCGGGCCGCGGGCCGCGAGCACGCGTCTTGGCCGTTGGACGTTGGACATTGGACGTTGGACTTTCGGCGTTGGAGCGTACGTACGTGAGTGTGAACGTGAATGTGGAGAAGAATGAAAGTGAGAATTTTAGCATACGATTAGGATATCCGAGGATGGAGTGCACCAATTGTTTTGGAAGTGGTCGGAATAGAAAGCTTGCATAGACATTATGTTATAAAAGTATGGTTAATTTTTTCATTAGGTGTTTAGTTGGTGAGAAGATATGGGTAAGGAAAAGTTGATTCGACATGAATTTGACGTGAAATTGCGGATAAGCTACTTGGTAGCGCGCGACGTGTACACTGACCGGCAGCGAATCGTTTCGCAAACGGCGGAGCATTTCCTACGTTGCCCGGCACTCTAGCGTATAACGCAGCGGCGGATATTCGGTAGATGGCGGCCATCCGCCGAATTGATCGACGATGGTAATTGATCGACTCGTATGGTTATGAGCAGCGAAAGAAATATTCCGTCGATAACGACATGCGTGTATGAGAAATGTGTGGGTTTTAAATTGTTTTATTAAGGTTATGCGAAGGAAAGTGTTGCTTCGTCAAATATATTGGTGGTCCTGAAAAGGAGCGTTTGTAATTAGCTGTGGTGCAGCAAAACAAAAAGAAAAAAAAAAAAAAAAAAAAGAGATCGCACGTCGTATTCCTTGTTCCGTGCAAACGGTGCGCAAATGGATTAAACGTTGGCAAGAAGAAGGGAAGGAGCGTGTTATGGATAAACGAAAAAAATAATAGAAGAAGACGAGTGTGAAATGCTGAACAAGATTTTTGATTGCTTAACCTTAGTGTCGGCATATCCTCTTCTGGGTAAATAGTGCGAACGCTCGGGAACAACGCGTTTTCGAGAATATGTACATATTCCAGGGCATCGATATGCGGCGACACTTGGACTAGTTGACCTGGACCGTGTGCACTGATCCAGCGCCACATACCACAAGTGATACGCCCACTCCGATCGCGAGAAACAAGATATTTTGGATCTACACGAACGGTGTGTGCGGGCGGCCTAACGTGGTCGTAACGGGGATGAATGCCGTACTAACGATATAAATAGGCGCAGTACTAAGGAGGAAAAAAAAAAAAAAAAAAAAAATGAAAGAGGGGAAAAATGAAGTTTGTTTTCTTGGTGGTAAAAAAAGGCTGCGATAGTAACGATTAGAAACATACGCGATACAAATCGGGAAAAGTGGGAAAATTGAGGAAAAGAGAAAAAAAATGAAATTTGCTTTGTTTGTGCGCCGCAGGCTGATGGACCTGAAAAAAAGCCTGCGGCGCTACCGATTAGAAAGATAGGCGGTACTGGCCCCGAAAAAGTGGGAAAACTTGAGGGAAGGGAGAGAAAAATAGAAATTTGCTTGGTTTGCGCGCCGCAGGCTGATGGGCGTGAAAAAAGCCTGCAGTACGGACTAGATGGAAAAAAAAAAAAAAAAAAAAAAGAGGAAATGGTGTGGCAGGGATTGCGATATGGGAGCAGGTAGATGGAACGAGGATAGAGATAGAGAGAGAGATAGCCTATGTACGTTTATTCGGAGTATGGAGAAGCGACGAGTATGGAGGACTACCGATCGCTGACACGTTACCGAAATGCCCCCTGCATACAGGCCGTATTGATAGTGGAGCGTGAAGTGAAGACTGGAGACGACGGAGACGACGGAGACGAAGCGTGTGTTATGGAAGGAAGATGGTCGTAAGACGAATATAGAGTAGATTTGATAGCGACGAAAGAAGAATCCTCTTGTGATGGTGGAGAGTGGAGAGTGGAGAGTGGAGAGTGGAGAGTGGAGAGTGGAGAGGAAGTTTTGGCTGAAGTAAGCGTTATGGAATGCGGGAGACGGACTGGGCGAAGAGGCGCTTAAGCTAAGGAGCGGGAATGGCCGTGATTCTTATTGCCGGATTGGGCCCATTGGCTGTTTGCGTGATATTTGCGTAGGTTGGTGCGATGTGGCAATGGCGACATAGCATGGCGACATAGCATGGCGACACAGCGACATTGCATGGGAGACGTGGCTGGAAGTACGATGGAGGTTTAATAGAAGCCGTGACTGTAAAATATTAGCCAGGTGTTATTAGAAGAGGATATTGATTGGATGATCGTTGTAAGGTTGAATAGGAATAGGAATAGGAATAAAATATAGATTTATTGCTACTCGTAAGGTTTAGTTGACCGGTTGAGGATGAGGAATGGAAGGGAGTAGGGGGAATTTTGGAAATTAGTAAAGGAAGAGACGATGGTAAGGTAAGATGATGAAGAGATGATGGTTTGGTATTGCATGGAATTAAGCAGGCGGTTAACAATATAGTGAGAGGTAATGATAAAAGGGAAAAGAGAAAAGAGAAAAGAAGAAAGAAAAAGAAAAATGCAGAAAATGCAGAAAATGCAGGAAATGAAGAGAAAAAATGTAAATTTTGCTTGGTTTAAGCGCCGCAGGCCGATGAGCCGAAAAAAAGCGTGGTTTATTATATTATAGTTTATTGTTATATTTAACCACTGGAAAATTGAGGGAAGAAAAAAAAAAAAATAGAAATTTGCTCGGTTTGAGCACCGCAGGCCGATAATCGGAAAAAAGCCTAGTGTATTAGCCATAAAAAAAAAAGAATGGAGAAAATTAAGTAAAAAAAAAAAAAATTTGCTTGGTTTGAGCGCCGCAGGCCGATGATCGGAAAAAAAGCCTGGTGTACTAACCTAACCTAACCGTTAAAAAAAAGGAGAAATTGAGGAAAGGGAGAGAAAAAAGGAAAAAAAAAAAAAGAAATTTTCTTTGTTCAAGCGCCGCAGGCCGATGATTAAAAAACAAAGCCGTGTATTAACCATTAAAAAATTGAGCAAATTCAGGAAAGTTGGATAATTTAAAAAAAAAAAAAAAAAAAATAAGTACAAAAAGAAACTAAGTACAATATAAAAGATTTGGTTTTATTTCTTTCGTTAATAAAGTTGAATAAATTATTAAAATTATTAAAATTTGAATATAATTATAAATGTAGTTAGTTAAATAATTATAAAGTTGAATAAATATATTTAAATTTGAATATAATTATAAATGTAGTTAGTTCAACTAATTTACTCAGTTCAACTTGACGTATATTTGACTTATTGTTGAAAATTAGGAAAATTAACACTTTTTTGTTACTTTGCGAACGAATGAGTGAACAGAAAAAAAAAAAAAAAAAGAAAAAAACAAAAAAAAGAGATTGCAATAAATAATATAAAATATTATATATGCAGATAATGACCACTAGTCGCAGTACACATAGAATGAAATAGTACTATTTCCTTATGGAGTATAGTGAGCGTAGACAACATTATTTGGTTTTGGCGATTCTAGAAAGAACTTGTGGAGAATTAGCATAAGCATAAGTAATAAAATAGCATAAGTAATACCTGTTTATTTATACTTAAACGCATACATATTTTTATATAAAAAAAAAAAAAAAAAAAAAAAAAAGTTGAATACATTATGCAAACAAAATTATAAGATATCAAATATATGTACGTTTATAAAATGTTTACTGGAAAAAAAAAAAAAAAAAAAAAAAAAAAAAATTAATTATTTTTACACTTTTACACTTTTACACGCCTTACCATCTATATTATAGTTATATTTATAGTTATATTTATTTATTTCAAAGTACTATTATTTTCAAAGTAATATTATTCCTGAAACATCTTTTACACTACCACCCATGACATAAATTCTTCTCTTATACCAGCTGCAAAGCGAGAGTGAGTATAACTGCTATTGTTTCGCAGCTTAAAGTCTGTTATAAAATCTGTTTGCACTGTTTGTTGTTATCATTAGTACTCTAAAGAAATATATTCTATATGCATAATATATTCTGTATATAATAATATTTGTATCTTGTTTCTAAAAAAGGCCGATAAAAATAAAGATAAATTTTGATCGATAATAGTTATACATCAATATTATATACTAACCTTAACCGCACGATACAACTTTTACACTAGTTAGTTAAATGTTGTTCCTGTTAATTTTGTTGTTGTTGTTGTTGTCCTAACGCAACCAGGCGTAACTAATGATTTGATTTCAGGTACCACGAAGACAGTCCTAACCTTTGGGAATTCACAGTCCTAACTTGGATGGCGTCGGGACGACAGTCCTAACTGATTAATTAACTATCTGATTAATTAATTAACTAACTGTCAGGACGACGGAGACCGGTCCAGGTTTTAGGTTTAGGTTAGGTTTAGGTTAGGTTAGGTTAGGTTAGGTTATTAGGTTAGGTTTAGGTTAGGTTAGGTTTAGGTTAGGTTAGTTAGGTTAGGTTAGGTTAAGGTTAGGTTAGGTTAGGTTTAGGTTAGGTTAGGTTAGGTTAGGTTAGGTTAGGTTAGGTTAGGTTTAGGTTAGGTTAGGTTAGGTTAGGTTAGGTTGGGGTGTTAGGTTATAGGTTAGGTTAGGTTAGGTAGGTTAGGTTAGGTTAGGTTAGGTTTAGGTTAGGTTAGGTTAGGTTATTGGTTTAGTTAGGTTAGGTTAGGTTAGGTTAGGTTAGGTTAAGGTTAGGTTTAGGTTAGGTTTAGGTTAGGTTAGGTTAGGTTAGGTTAGGTTAGGTTAGGTTAGGTTAGGTTGAGGTTAGGTTAGGTATTAGGTTAGGTTAGGTTAGGTAGGTTAGTTAGGTTAGGTTAGGTTAGGTTAGGTTAGGTTAGGTTTAGGTTGGTTAAGGTTAGGTTAGGTTAGGTTAGGTAGGTTAGGTTAGGTTAGGTTAGGTTAGGTTAGGTTAGTTAGGTTAGGTTAGGTTATAGGTTAGGTTAGGTTAGGTTAGGTTAGGTTAAGGTAGGTTAGGTTATTAGGTTTTAGGTTAGGTTAGGTTAGGTTAGGTTAGGTTTAGGTTAGGTTAGGTTTTAGTTAGGTTAGGTTAGGTTAGGTTAGGTTAGGTTAGGTTAGGTTAGGTTAGGTTAGGTTAGGTTAGGTTGGTTAGGTTAGGTTAGGTTAGGTTAGGTTTTAGGTTAGGTTAGGTTTAGGTTAGGTTAGGTTAGGTTAGGTTAGGTTAGGTTAGGTTAGGTTAGGTTAGGTTAGGTTAGGTTAGGTTAGGTTAGGTTAGGTTAGGTTAGGTTAGGTTAGGTTAGGTTAGGTTAGGTTAGGTTAGGTTAGGTTAGGTTAGGTTAGGTTAGGTTAGGTTAGGTTAGGTTAGGTTAGGTTAGGTTAGGTTAGGTTAGGTTAGGTTAGGTTAGGTTAGGTTAGGTTAGGTTAGGTTAGGTTAGGTTAGGTTAGGTTAGGTTAGGTTAGGTTAGGTTAGGTTAGGTTAGGTTAGGTTAGGTTAGGTTAGGTTAGGTTAGGTTAGGTTAGGTTAGGTTAGGTTAGGTTAGGTTAGGTTAGGTTAGGTTAGGTTAGGTTAGGTTAGGTTAGGTTAGGTTAGGTTAGGTTAGGTTAGGTTAGGTTAGGTTAGGTTAGGTTAGGTTAGGTTAGGTTAGGTTAGGTTTAGGTTAGGTTAGGTTAGGTTAGGTTAGGTTAGGTTAGGTTAGGTTAGGTTAGGTTAGGTTAGGTTAGGTTTAGGTTAGGTTAGGTTAGGTTAGGTTAGGTTAGGTTAGGTTAGGTTAGGTTAGGTTAGGTTAGGTTAGGTTAGGTTAGGTTAGGTTAGGTTAGGTTAGGTTAGGTTAGGTTAGGTTAGGTTTAGGTTAGGTTAGGTTAGGTTTAGGTTAGGTTAGGTTAGGTTAGGTTAGTTAGGTTAGGTTAGGTTAGGTTAGGTTAGGTTAGGTTTTAGGTTAGGTTAGGTTAGGTTAGGTTAGGTTAGGTTAGGTTAGGTTAGGTTAGGTTAGGTTAGGTTAGGTTAGGTTAGGTTAGGTTAGGTTAGGTTAGGTTAGGTTAGGTTAGGTTAGGTTAGGTTAGGTTAGGTTAGGTTAGGTTAGGTTAGGTTAGGTTAGGTTAGGTTAGGTTAGGTTAGGTTAGGTTAGGTTAGGTTAGGTTAGGTTAGGGTTTAGGTTAGGTTAGGTTAGGTTAGGTTAGGTTAGGTTAGGTTAGGTTAGGTTAGGTTAGGTTAGGTTAGGTTAGGTTAGGTTAGGTTGGTTAGGTTAGGTTAGGTTAGGTTAGGTTAGGTTAGGTTAGGTTAGGTTAGGTTAGGTTAGGTTAGGTTTAGGTTAGGTTAGGTTAGGTTTAGGTTAGGTTTAGGTTAGGTTAGGTTAGGTTAGGTTAGGTTAGGTTAGGTTAGGTTAGGTTAGGTTAGGTTAGGTTAGGTTAGGTTAGGTTAGGTTAGGTTAGGTTAGGTTAGGTTAGGTTTTAGGTTTAGGTTAGGTTAGTTAGGTTAGGTTAGGTTAGGTTAGGTTAGGTTAGGTTAGGTTAGGTTAGGTTAGGTTAGGTTTAGGTTAGGTTAGGTTAGGTTAGGTTAGGTTAGGTTAGGTTAGGTTAGGTTTAGGTTAGGTTAGGTTTAGGTTAGGTTAGGTTAGGTTAGGTTAGGTTAGGTTAGGTTAGGTTAGGTTTAGGTTTAGGTTAGGTTAGGTTAGGTTAGGTTAGGTTAGGTTAGGTTAAGGTTAGGTTAGGTTAGGTTAGGTTAGGTTAGGTTAGGTTAGGTTAGGTTAGGTTAGGTTAGGTTAGGTTAGGTTAGGTTAGGTT
Source organism: Ooceraea biroi (assembly GCF_003672135.1). Lineage (NCBI taxonomy): Eukaryota > Metazoa > Arthropoda > Insecta > Hymenoptera > Formicidae > Ooceraea > Ooceraea biroi. Next base: position 16,888,062 of record NC_039511.1, read on the forward strand.
AGGTTAGGTTAGGTTAGGTTAGGTTTAGGTTAGGTTAGGTTAGGTTTAGGTTAGGTTAGGTTAGGTTAGGTTAGGTTAGGTTAGGTTAGGTTAGGTTAGGTTTAGGTTAGGTTAGGTTAGGTTAGGTTAGGTTAGGTTAGGTTAGGTTAGGTTAGGTTAGGTTAGGTTAGGTTAGGTTAGGTTAGGTTAGGTTAGGTTAGGTTAGGTTAGGTTAGGT
>NC_039512.1:0-12773 GCF_003672135.1 Ooceraea biroi
TTTGAATTTATGAAATCAATTGTGACACCTTGGGATAGAATATTTTTCCAAGTATCACGAATGATGACATCGCTTCAACGGTTTTACGCTGATAAAAAGAAGCAAATAAAAAAGCATATAATTCAGGATATGCATCTTTGTGCACTCCATTTCCATTTTCAATTAAAAGTAGAGTTAGGCAAGCAGATATGAAGTGTCATACGTATGGCTGAAAGCAGGTTGCCTAACATTTCCATAATAAAGTTAACGACGACAAAGGAGCTCATTATTTGTACAGCTAATAAGTAAAGCGCGTAAAGTGATTGACACATTTGCTAGGCATGCGCGCACGACTTCGCCCGTGCGTCCTCAAATGCAAACGCGGCTTGTACTTTTTATAAAAGTACATACGCCATTTCAGATATTCTATTGGCGAACGCGGTAAGCGATAGAAGTAAGGACCAATCACTATAATGCTATGATGGCGTCTCGATGCGACCGGTGAATCGCTTGTGTATGTTTCCGATTCAATGAAAAATTGCGGATAAGGTTAAGATTGTTTGGAAAAGACGGACAAAGAATTTTTGAAGATCGCTTATTCACATTATTTGCGAAGGTATGTAGAATATTGATAATATTAATATTCATGCAGAGCATGCACATCGTAATAAAAAATTAACGATAACCACGGTCACGGTGTGTAAACAATGTGTCGTTATTTGCATGCGATTTCTTGGTCTGTCAAACTGAATTCCTACGATACGACGTACTAAAGATATATCTGTGCATTGATACATAGATGAGCCGGAAGGAAGCGTTAACTCAATTTATACAACAGATCCATGGGCGGCCCGTTGTTGTAAAACTAAGTACCGGTATTGATTATAGAGGTAAGCGAATAACTTATTTATGATATCACCATTTGTCAAGTTGTTCTACTTCCATTTTCTCCCAAGCGTTTATTGAATGTCTAAATCAATAAATCTACTATAAGTCCTTAAATATAAATCACTCGAAACATTCCAGATCTATTTCTTTGCAGGTGTGTTGGCGTGTCTAGATGGTTACATGAACATAGCTCTAGAACAGACGGAAGAATATGTTAATGGGCAATTAAAGAATAAATACGGGGATGCTTTTATAAGGGGGAACAATGTGTTGTATATCAGTACACAAAAGCGTAGAACTTAATTAAGAATTGCTGCAAGGCATGAAGTATTATTAACCAATTATACAATAGGGATAACTGTAACTTTGAATAAAAAAAGGTAATTATAAAAAATGAAACATCCAGGTAAAAATTCCATTTTTATTAGTAAGTGTTTGAAACGCAGCATTCTTACATTCTTTCTAACAATTATATTTCTCGGCAGATTATTTCTACAGAAATTGCAAGTGAGACTTATATTAAAGAATTATAATAAATGCAATTATATGTATATATATATCTTATCTGGTTTTAGTTACTAATAATCTTGACTATTTGACAATGCATCCTCTGATTTATCAGACTATTTTACTCGTAGTTTCATCAATTTGTGAATGCGTATCATCTACTTGAGAAGCATCCGTCCCACCGTGAGCCGTAGAATTATCATTTTCATTTGGAATGTCCGTGTTTGTGTTTTCAAGCAATTTTCTTCTTTTAATTTCTTCCTCACGTTCTTTTTGCCTTTCGAGTCTCCTTTGGATAGCCAACTGTTTGTTCCTTTTGATTTTTTCCTTCATATCGTCGCTTACTTGAGTCTTGGTACTACTTGGACAGACTATTTGCGAGCTCGGTACGTTGTCGGATTGCGCCAAAAGTATATCAAACGCATCCTCGTTAGACGTGCTCGCAACCGGCGTAGACAGTATTGCTTCGGCTTGTTTTTGTTTCTGAATTTGTTCCGTTATTAATAAATCGAAATCATCGATAGGCGCGCTTTCTTGTTGATCTTCATCATCATCCATGTCATCGTTGATGATCACATCATTTTCTGAATTAATCATGTCTAATCGATACTTCTTCATGAACACCTGCAGATCCTTTTTTGCTCCAAGTTGCTCGGCCCTCGCGAGAAAATCATCAAAATGATACTTTGGAAATAACCGGTAGGACCAATGCTCCAATCTCTTCATGATCCTGTCAAGATCTGTCTTTTCGTGTCCCTTACCATAGAATTTGAAAGCCTCAAAATATTTCTCGATAATCTGAATACCATTAGGTCCTTTCAACCTTTCTGTATTAAGTTTGGGTGCAGGATTCCTTATAACGTGTGTTCTAGTAGCTGTTGACGGATCAATCCTTCGAGCGGTTCCGGTTTCGTTATCAGATGTTGCTTCTTCAGCTTCTCCGAGACTGCGACGTTCGCCATCAGATTCTTCATTCTCGTAATGCGCTATGATATTATCATCCCCTTCGTAATCCAAAGTATTGGCCATGGTAACACAAAATATCTTTTAGTCAGATTCGAGCCACTTGAGTAGATTCCTGGATAAACATTTACTTGTTAGAAACAGTATTAATACTATAATTATGTTAACTATAAACATATAATTAAATTAATAAGATGTAATGAAATTTATATAATATTATTATAGTAATGCAATTATTATTACAGTCATTAATGCGCGTAATAAAACTCAAAAGATATCCTAGCATTCAAAATATAGGTTAGGCTTACTTGACGCTCGGGAATACCGGTTGTTTTAGAAATCACTGTCGTCTGGCGATTCGTTACTCTTTCTGTCTTCTTCCATAAACTTGTCGAAATGCCCGTCCGCCTTTTTCATCCGCTCAAGAACCGACACGAGCAGCAACTTGTTCAGTCGATCGGTCTGCGTGATCTCTCGTACAGCAGATTCGCGCCTTGGACATGGATCGTCCGGCGACTGTTCGCTTCGTGCTTTCCCCAGCACGTCATTGTCTTGCTCCAACGGAGTTCCAGGCATCTTGGTCTCACGAATTACGGAACGACGATTCAATTATATTCACACCTGGATACAAAATATTTTCAGAAATGCTCGACTGCGTCGTCAGGAAATGATGTCGGTACAAAATACTGAAATACCGACTGCGACACGACGAGCACGGAACCGAAGCCGTGTTGACAGATCTAGAAAGAGACAAAACGATGTTGGAGTAGTAGCGGCTCATGGAGCCATGGACCATGAGGCACTTAAAAATTGCGTGCACTGATACATCGGTGTCTAATCCACTTGCTTTTATGGTAAAGTAATTAAATAAATAGCGGAACAATATGTATACATATAAACTACTTTTTACTAAGAGTTAATAGAAAAATTAGCAATTATTGCTTATACAACTGAATGTATCACAAACATTTATTTCTAATTTTCAATTCTAAAAAATTTTTTAAACTCATAAAAATCTATTTTTTATTCACTTATGTAGTCAAAAGCAATAATGCCATCCCATACAGCACGAAAACATTTCAGAAGTATTTCATCTGACAGATGAAAGCATCTCATAAACATTGCAAAATGTTTCTGCAACAGTTATGAGACAACTCCGGAATAGCAAAATGTCCGCGATACTTGCATTCAAAACCTTATAGAAAGGTTGCTGAAATGTATAGATCAATCTGCAACCTTTCTGAAATATTGCCGAAAGATTATTAAAATAGCTGAAATCTTTTTGATATATTACTAAAGGTTAATTGAAATAATTTTGAAACTTTCCTATGATGTTGCACACAAATTACAAAGCTCTTATTAAAATAAATTGAAAATACTTCAGAAATTATATTTAAATTTATTATACGAGTATTCAGAAGATTGCAAATACTAAAAAGTTATAATAAAAATTATATATAAAATGTATTTATTATTTTTATTGTACGTTTTTATTTAATATTTGCAATCTAATTAATATAATAAATATGATTTCTGAAATATGCTTAATGAAAAAAATACATAATATATATAAGATATATAGATATACACATACATAGCTAAACCAAGTATTCACCAAGTTTCCCTTTCAAAAGCGTGAATTGTTGGCACATTGACAAAGAGCCATTCTTATATTATATATTTTCCTTTTTCTTCCTCCAAATAGTTGATTAAAAGGAAAGAATTATATAGATATATAATTCTCTGTTCAACCAACACTTATATTTGAAAGAAAAAAAGGATACGTGAAGATAATGCATTTTTTTGTCAACTGGTTAGCTTCACTAAAGATCGAATACTTGGTCTAGGTATATACATGTATATATAATTTTACTTTTTACAATATTCACAATTTTTCAAATTTATTGCATGTGGTAGGTTTTAGAAACATTTCTGTTGCAACATTTCATATGACATATTGCGGAATCCTTTCAGAAATGTTGCATATGAAATGTGAAATCTTGAAATGATTTTAAAACCTTCCTGAAAGCTTTCTGTATTAATCGGTGCTGTATGGGATGTAATGCTTCTATTGTATATTCATTTAAATGTTTTGAAAAAGTACTTTATAATTAATTTCACATACTTTTCAACTTTTCAAATTTTCAAAATAGTTTTTGGCTATTCGTGTGCCGAGTAAAAAGGAGCGGTCGGGTGTAAAAAAATGGAATATTTGTTCGGTGTATAATGAGCACAGCCCGAATTTTATTCTGAGTCCGAATATATAAGACACGTCCGCTCGCGTAGACGATTACCAATCGAATCGCTTATTTGTCGACCTCTTGGTCGTCGAAAGCCTACTCTCACGAGCCTGTTTGTTTCGTTGGACCTCTCGAAGGTCCTTTTGAATTTCCTACGGGAGGAATCGTTCCGCCTATTTATCGCGCCCTGCTTCTTTCGGTGACCCGCGCCTCCATGGCGCGATCACCACACTTTCAGCCGCCGCGCGTATACCTCGTCACGGTCGTCGGTACGGAATCCCCCGAAATTTCGCGGAATACTTGCAAATCTGCAACGGCTCATTGGGGATTCCCTATCTAACGGTCTAGTCTATTATCCGCTAATCTGTTTATTTTGACGACGTGTTTTTCGGTCTATTTGCCTCGCCTGAGTCTAGCCGCGCGATACTGCCGACCGTCTAGGCGATGACGTATGTGGCCATATAATCGCCACAAGTTTATGACGGATATAAAGCTGTACAAATGTTCGATTTAAAATATCATTTCTTTAATTTAAAATACCATTTCTTAATTTAAAATGTCATTTCTTAATTTAAAATATCAGGTTTGCAATTTATCTCGATCTTGGAATCATACGCTTCAATTGTCTTTGTCCGGCATTATTATCCGCGAAGAGACTTGTATTAAAGTCGATACCCGACTTCGAGATACAGCTGTCGAGCGAAAAGGTCACACGATGTTACGTGGCCAGACGGCCCTGTCACATATCAGGGTTTTATCAACGGTGCGTTATTGCCATTATTCCGTCGCAATCTCATGCTTAATTAAAGTAATCACCGGACTTTGGAGCGAAATAATACGTAGCGAGAGGCGCACGCGTGCACGCATATATGCGTGTTGAATCGTTTCTAATGTAGTTGTTATATATAAATACGCGAGCGATAGTGTATTAAATATTTCTCAGCAAATGACAAAGTGGTCAAGAAATAGTGAATATACGCACCCCGCGGGCCACTCTCCTTATTCTTTCCGCGGGGCGCACCCCGCGGGCCACTCTCCTTATTCTTTCCGCGGGGCGCACCCCGCGGGCCACTCTCCTTATTCTTTCCGCGGGGCGCACCCCGCGGGCCACTCTCCTTATTCTTTCCGCGGGGCGCACCCCGCGGGCCACTCTCCTTATTCTTTCCGCGGGGCGCACCCCGCGGGCCACTCTCCTTATTCTTTCCGCGGGGCGCACCCCGCGGGCCACTCTCTTTATTCTTTCCGCGGGGCGCACCCCGCGGACCACTCTCTTTATTCTTTCCGCGGGGCGCACCCCGTGGGCCACTCTCCTTATTCTTTCCGCGGGGCGCACCCCGCGGGCCACTCTCCTTATTCTTTCCGCGGGGCGCACCCCGCGGGCCACTCTCCTTATTCTTTCCGCGGGGCGTACCCCGCGGGCCACTCTCCTTATTCTTTCCGCGGGGCGCACCCCGCGGGCCACTCTCCTTATTCTTTCCGCGGGGCGCACCCCGCGGACCACTCTCCTTATTCTTTCCGCGGGGCGCACCCCGTGGGCCACTCTCCTTATTCTTTCCGCGGGGCGTACCCCGCGGGCCACTCTCCTTATTCTTTCCGCGGGGCGCACCCCGTGGGCCACTCTCCTTATTCTTTCCGCGGGGCGCACCCCGCGGGCCACTCTCCTTATTCTTTCCGCGGGGCGCACCCCGCGGGCCACTCTCCTTATTCTTTCCGCGGGGCGTACCCCGCGGCCACTCTCCTTATTCTTTCCGCGGGGCGCACCCCGCGGGCCACTCTCCTTATTCTTTCCGCGGGGCGCACCCCGTGGGCCACTCTCCTTATTCTTTCCTTTCCGCGCGCGGGCCACTCTCCTTATTCTTTCCGCGGGGCGCACCCCGCGGGCCACTCTCCTTATTCTTTCCGCGGGGCGCACCCCGCGGGCCACTCTCTTTATTCTTTCCGCGGGGCGCACCCCGCGGACCACTCTCCTTATTCTTTCCGCGGGGCGCACCCCGTGGGCCACTCTCCTTATTCTTTCCGCGGGGCGCACCCCGTGGGCCACTCTCCTTATTCTTTCCGCGGGCGCACCCCGCGGCCACTCTCTTATTCTTTCCGCGGGGCACCCCGGGCCACTCTCCTTATTCTTTCCGCGGGGCGCACCCCGCGGGCCACTCTCCTTATTCTTTCCGCGGGCGCACCCCGCGGGCCACTCTCTTTATTCTTTCGCGGGGCGCACCCCGCGACCACTCTCTTATTCTTTCCGCGGGGCGCACCCCGTGGGCCACTCTCCTTATTCTTTCCGCGGGGCGTACCCCGCGGGCCACTCTCCTTATTCTTTCCGCGGGGCGCACCCCGCGGGCCACTCTCCTTATTCTTTCCGCGGGGCGCACCCCGCGGGCCACTCTCCTTATTCTTTCCGCGGGGCGTACCCCGCGGGCCACTCTCCTTATACTTTCCGCGGGGCGCACCCCGTGGGCCACTCTCCTTATTCTTTCCGCGGGGCGCACCCCGCGGGCCACTCTCCTTATACTTTCCGCGGGGCGCGGTTCTAGTTTCACCGACTAGGCAGATGACCCACCCGTGGGGCATTCTGCCCGGTCTCGACAGGGATGCACGGCGTTTTTATTGGACGAGCGCAGTCCGGGTGGAGGGGGAGGGGTGGTGGCCGAACCTCCTGGGGGCAGGGGACGTAGGTCAGGACGTAGGTCGTACAAAATCACCCTTTTTAGCCGGGAGCGTGGAACCGGCGGAGAGTCCTGACGTAATGCGCCTTTTAGTTCCAGGACTCTTTGCGAGCGGTTTGGATGGTGGGATAAAAAAAACTTACTTTTCTTACACTAATAGTTTTAACCCTAAAGGAAGGTTATATTGTATAGAGATCCTATAACAGAGAACGATTTCGAGAACGATGTGGCGTCCATGGTGGAGTCCATCCTGAATTCCTTCCCCGAGATGCCCGTCCTGATAGTCTGCGATGAGCTGCCGTATCCACCGTTGGAGCTGGACTTCGCCAACGAGAGTATGAAGAATGTCAAATTGATCAGCTTACGGCCCGAGTTTAACAGGTCCTTCGAGGAGAGGAATCCACTGTTCTACATACGCACCAAGTTTGTTCTGTTCCTGCCTGATGCAACGAGGTTGTCGACTAAGCAAGTTGTGCAGGTAAATAGTCTTGGTCATTATTATTAATGGATATTATTATTACTGTCTTTTATGTACACTTCGCAGAGGAAGCTGTCTCACAGGCGTCAAATTTGGGGATAGTTATTGTACCAGTGGGCAAGACCTCCTTGCATTGTCTCGAACTAGATTTAAGGGTGAAGGAATGGAGTTTGAGGATAACACGAGTTACGGGAACGGAATGTGACAGTGTAATAGGCAAACATGTAACAATGCTCGAAGCGAGGATTCTAAGGAAACTATCGGATCCATTCCTGCAACCATTCACGACGCATTATCATTCAAACGACAGCTATCGGCGCGAAGGTTCGTAATTCATTTTGCTTGACAATATCTGAAATAATCGTTCTTGTTTTCCATTTTCTTCTTTTGTGATGAATACTATCTACTTTTGTGTGACGTTGATATGATGTGCTATAATTTGTTCAATCGGATTTGTACGAATCAACTTTAAAATGCAGATATTTTACGTTTATATGAAGATAATTTGTGAATATTTTGTGTATTATCTTGTGTCAGTGATTACTAGCATGAACAAATTTGTGTTTGAAGATCTTTTTATTTATGTGGTAAGTATCTTCTATTTCATCATGTATTTCCTTTAAAAATGTGCAAAATTGCTTATCTCATAATTTTCTGTTAAAATTTCCAATTTTCCTTAGAGCAAATGTATCACGAGTTAAATATAAGTACTGACAGTATTTCTTGTGGTGCACGTGTTGCTAGATACACATATTGAAGAATCGGTTCAACGAAGGGAAACCATTGTATAGAAACCAACAGACTCAGTTCAGGGTGCAGCAGTTGTATCGCACGCGTGAGCGATTGATGTTTGAGAAATTGCGAATAAAAAAAGTCACGAGAGCCACCGGCTCCGCGGAGTGGTACGGCTGTTCGCGAGAGACAGCCAGGTGCTTCGGCTCAGTGATAAACGGCGTGCCGTCGTACCTCTACCTGCATCGATACACGCCGCCTTGTTGCCTGGCCGGACTGAGGAGGGTGGCTCATCACGTTATCGACCAGCTGGAAGAAGTTGGCATACGATTCTGGCTGGAGGGCCAGTCACTGCTGGGAGCGGTGAGGCACGGCGACATTCTGCCGTGGGATCACGAAGTACAAATTGGATTGAACCGAGACGACCTGGCGAGGTCGCTGTGGCTGGTCAGAGCCGGGAGCAAACCGGTCGTTGACGACGACGGCTTCATCTGGGAGAAGGCGACCGAGGGCGAGTTCTTCAAGGTACAATATTCCAGGGTGAATCGCTTGCACGTGAACCTGCTGCCATTCTACGCACGGAACGGCACCATGACGAAGGACGCGTGGTTTCTGAAGAACCGGGACTTCCCGGAGCACTTCCTGCACCCGATGTCGAGCATCGAATTCGCCGGTAGACAAGTGCCAAGTCCGAATAATATTAGGGACTTCCTAGAGCTTAAGTATTACAAGGGTGTGATAGAGAATCCAGAATTACCTGGCAAATTTATCTTTGACTAGTCCATTCACAGGCTGTTTTCGAAAACTGTTCTACGACGATTTATCATTTGTTGTCTTGCACGCAGGGAACGGCACTCCAAGGACTGAATCGTATTCATTGCTAGCGGATTGACGAGTATGACGAAACACTGTGCATGTGTATATTTAACAAGACTAGGAATTATCTATGCATGAAAACGTTAACATAAAAATTACAATTTGACATTTTCAACACTTGTTATCTTAGGCGGTGATTGGTCGACATTTCTATCTGCCTTATTGGGGCTCTATCTCAGTATAAGAAATACTGATAAATAATTGTTGTCAAAAAAATGTTACCTTTATATCTGGATAATTCTGTGTAGAATAGTCAAATTTGCAAACTTCTTGCATGAATTGACCTGTTGACGATGTGCCAAATAAACTTAGTACTTTGAATTCGACTGTGGGAATATAAATACATTTTTCAAGGTGTATACGTGTGTACACTTTTATTGTAACTTTATACTAGCTTTACTACATATACAGTGTTCATTTGCAGGTGTTATAATCTGTACATTAGAGATTTAAATTTACCATTAATGATACTTGAACAGATCTAATGTAACATTTAAAAAAATGTATTTTATTTGTGATAAAAGCATTTAATAATGTATTTTATTATTATATCTCGAACGATTATATAAAATGTCAGAAGATTAATATTTCCTGAATATTTATATAGTCGAAATTTTGCCATTGTTCAAGTTTCTCTCAATCAAAAGTCGTAATCTTAAGGGAACAAGACAAAACTTCCATAAATAGATATTTTCTTTTATTTCTCGGCATTTTAGAAAAAACTATATAATATATTATATTTCGTACATGGATTGGAAATAGTTTAGATCGAATAATTTTGTTTATTGCATATTCAACAGTGAACTTGAGGTGATTTATTATAAAGATTTTTGCAGGCAATAAGCCCAGGCATACATATACTACTTCGTAGAACCGTTTGAGCTCTCTATTAATTAATTAGTGCCAATTTATTTGTAAAAATATAGATATGTATATGTAAAATATAGTCGAAATGAGGCATATTACGTGACTGTGAATCGATGATTAAGCGATATAATTAATGGTTTAGTTAATGCGGCGTTAACCGACTTTGCGACGCCTCGATAAAATTAGTTAATGTGTGCTCGCCAACAGCCAATTAATTAAACGACATATATAAAATGCACGAAGGCGGAAGAAACACGTAGTCGATATATAGGACGGTTGTTTATTGTTTTCGAGCACAGAGCACTGTCCGCGTCGAGATTTTCTACTGGCAAGCATCCACGCGCACTTTTGCGTGCATATTCGTTTTCATTCGTGTCAAAATGTCCGGAAATCTATCTGGCAGACTGGCACACGTACGCGAAAACGCATGAGCCGCAGAATACGAATGAAATGTGTATCTCATACTGCGCTTTTAATCATTGTTTATATCATTCTTGGGTTTTTACATGACCGTCAATGCCGCACCGTATCCGAAATAAATTTTTTCGCGCTGTTTTAAATATATTGAATTGTCAAGTGATTAATCTAAATTAATGGGATAAAAATTTTAATATTATTAATCTTATATTGTTTATATCAATACACGATCACGATTGTACAAAAACAAAAACAGGGCGCGTAATACGATATTTACCACTTGACGATTTATTAAGCTGAACTTGAAAGCTCGTTTCTATTTTCTCTCTTCGTGTGCAAAGTAGATCTAATATTTAAAAAATGCAACCATTGTCGTATGCATAGCATCTTCTTCCGGAACTATAACAGCATTTGGCGACACAGTTGCATTTCCTGACGTAAAGCGATTTTATTTAGCGCAAGTGGTTTCTCTTATGCGAAATATCTGACGGCGTATATAGTGATCATACTTTGATTTAATTGTCGCAGTCGCTTTCGTTTCTATTGTTGTGAAGTGTTTTTTGTCCCGATTCCAAGTAGCGAGATTCCAACATCGATATATATCCCGTGCACCATACAGCCCGGCGTTTTACTGTCGTTTACTCTCTTAACCACACGGGATTTTCGTTCTCTATTTTCGTACCGCTGCAGTACACATCGTCACGTATACGCGCGATAGAACAGTTGTAATCGCACGATATAAGAGAGCTAATAAAAACTCGTTAGAATACCGCGTTTCCATCGCTAGGCATTTGCAACCTAGGGCAATAATTTATTATCTGTCTGAAGAAGATCTATTTCCATTTAATATTTGCCCTCGTAGTATCGTGACGTAAATATAATGTTTAGTTGTTAATTTATTAATCCCGTTTCACATCGTCAAACTGTACTATACTTTCTCCTTGGATCTGAAACCGTCCACCTCTCCGTGGAACCTGAATCGAATTTCTCAGAGAGCGATTTTTTTTCTTTGTTGCAAGCTCGCGCCGCTCAAGGTACGAGAACGGTATACGTATTCCAGGGTTAAAAATAATTGGATTCGAATAATGGTCAGGTCTTCTCTTTCTCTCTCTCTCTCTCTCTCTCCCCTTCTGTACATTTTTCACCGACGTTATCGGATCCCGCGGATCCGAACGCGAGACGAGGAGGAGCCGCTTCTGCACTCGAGTCGACCGATTGGTATCACCGTGGTGTCCCAGAAATAGCGCAAGCGCCTCTCCCGAAAGCACCGGGATCCCATCGAGGAAGAGGTGCGCCGAAAACGATTGGCTGGAAGCTGCGGGTGCGGTCCGCGACCGGCACGTCCGCAACCGCTATATTGTCCCATTCGAATATTACCCGCGGCGCCGGTCCATCTCGTGGCAGTGCATAACCGGCAGGAAAACTTCGTCGCGAGTTCCCCATCGCTGTTCCGTGTCGCTTCCTCAGTTTACAACCTCAGATACAAATCCGCGAGGCCCGCAGAATCCCGGTTGACCCCCTACTGTATATCCCGTGTTTTAAGTAGAGTAAAAAAATCGAATCGCGCCGTCATCATGGTATGTTCTATCGATGATATTGTAAGTCGTCGCCCTGGTAAACATACACGTTTTCCCTACTGTATTCTACTTATATGTTGTATTTTTTATAACCGCGTGGCTCAGTATCTCTCTCTCTCTTTTCTCATTCTGTATGTCTCTTTTTCTTTCTTTCTCTCTTTCTCTGTCTTCTCTTCTCTGAACTATACCGTATCGAGGATCATTTTTGCACGTATCGCCTGGACGTTGAACGTGAAATTAATTTCTCTAACGTGTTCTAAGTTCTCGTCTGTGTCCCCTTTTTTTGTTTTATTTTTTACGCATCGTGATTCATTGATGATTAACAAGTAGCTCGGATGTTTTTATTAATTAAAGTCAAAGTGAGAGCGCGCGCGTGTGCGCGCGCGAGTAAAGTAACTGACCGGCCACTTCCGGTTGAGAGAGAATATTTCGGATCCACGTTGGACGAAAGCCTGGAAAAACGTGACTGTTTCGTAGACGGCGAGTCAATTCGACCGCCTCTTTAACATATAACGCGTTTTATCCGAACATTTTACATGATGTGATATTTAATGAATGAACAAAAACGATGACGTTCTTTTCTGCG